>NW_019154156.1:1600465-1797147 GCF_002288905.1 Enhydra lutris kenyoni | reverse complement strand
CTGAGCTGAAGGCAGAGGCTTTAACCCACTGAGCCACCCAGGCGCCCCAAGAAATAATCATTTTAATCAATGGTTTCAAATTAGTTATATGTGTTTTAGTGCCATTGCAGGATTAGGCTATTATTATTATTATTATTATTTAAAGATTTTATTTATTTATTTGACAGACAGAGATCAGAAGTAGGCAGAGAAGCAGGCAGAGCGAGAAAGGAGGAAACAGGCTCCCTGCTGAGCAGAGAGCCCAATGTGGGGCTCCATCCCAGGACCCTGGGATCATGACCTGAGCTGAAGGCAGAGGCTTTAACCCACTGAGCCACCCAGGCGCCCGGGATTAGGCTATTATTAATGCAACTTTATAGATAAGTACAAATAACTTCCCTCTCAGTTAATAAAAATACAAATAAAACAAACATCTTCCTTAATTTAGGAAATATAAAAAATATGATATGTATCATTTTTGTAGGTCCTTAAGAAAACACTTTTTTCCCCAAAATTTTATTAACAACTTTGCTATAAAGTAATTTGTAAACTATAATTTTATATTTTAATAATTTTATTAAATTTATAAAATAAACAGCTTTAGAAATCTGGGTCAACAATTACATGGTTTCTTATGGTCTTCTTAGAAGTTGATTTTTATCTTGGACAAATCACTTACTCTTGCTGGGTCAAGATTTCTTCATCTTTAAAATGAAAATTTTGACTAGATAAATTCTAAAGCAGCTTCTTGGTCTCTAATGACACGATTAGTGTATTCCTACCCATTCTACTTTTTTCCTTTCATTTCAGAAAAATGCCATGTCCTTTCATCATTTTGGCTGGCTCGTGACATTGCACAGAGCAGAACTAATGGGAAAGAGAGACCCAGTTTTGCAACTAGACACAGTTGTAGTTTTTGCTGTATCATCATATATAAAAGATTAATAACAAATAGAGAAGTAGGTCAGTTGATGCTCTCAAGACATTGATGCAGAAGCACTAAAGTCATACTCCCAGTTTTTCTGTACTGAGGAAAAGTTATCCTTTCCTTTTTAAAGTTGAGAGGTTTGATTAAGAAATGTCTAAAAAAGTGCTCTGCAAAGTTGTATGTTCTAGAAATGCTCAAGTTTTAAAAAGCTTTGTGGGTCCTTAAAATCAATACACTGGATTAGATATAGGGTTAGGGCCTCACGGAGAGCACAGAGAAAATTGCTCTCAAGCATCCAAGCTTCCACCTTACTGGAGGGTATCCTCATCTGCCACAGTCGTATCACAGATTTCTCCTGAGTAGACTCCTCACCTCCTGTCTCTTGCTACAGAGCCATTCATCTCATTGATGATGCCAGTTATCTTTAAAAAATGCAGGTCTGGTTATGTCATCTTCCTGACTGAAAACCTCTAAGGACTTCCAGTTGCCTACTGGATAAAGTCTAAACGAGACCCTTCTCTATCTTATCTAAACAGAACTTTCAATCTTCATCTTTACGCAGCTGCTTATCCTTGTCCAGTATGTGCACCCTTCCATCTTAAGCCTTTGAAAACTGGCTCATCTTCAAAAGCCAAAAGAAACATCATCTCATCTGTTAAGCTTTCCTTTTCTCAGGCACCTCCCTAATATGTGATTCATTCTCTCTCCCTCTCTGTCCCACCATGCCTCCCTTCCCCATCTTCCACATCTACTGTGCTTCTTAGTCACTTTTTTTAAACCTGTTTTAAAAATATCTGCCACTAAGCAAGGTGTATATAAGAATAAATCAGTGAAAGTTAACTCTGTAGGATAGTAAAATGCAACTGACACATGAGATTTACTTTGTTGTGTGTTTTATGGAGGTCTCATTTCATCTATATACATGCTATAATATCAAATGTATGCCTTTTTCTAATTCTAATAATATGCCTATGCATTGTGTTTCAGTGAGAAAATGTAGGTTGCAGTTCTCTATAGCTTTTGATATTATTTAAATATTTCCAAATTATTCTTATTGTTTTTCAAAGTTTATGTATTTAATATAACATTCATAATTGCTATGGATATGTTGTTAAGATTTTAAATTGCCATTTTGAAGCCAAAACTGAGATTTCAGTATATATATATATATATATACATATATATATATATATATACATATATATTTCAAAGAGACATACTACCTTATATAAATTAGTAATTTCTTTTAATTGCCTCAAATGTTTCAGTCTTATGTGGATTTTTGAGGTTGTATGCAGCTTTGATGTTTTATTAATTATTTTCAAGGTGGCTTTCTTTTCAGAGCAAAGCATACATATTGATTTTGTGTATGATGAAGACTGAAATTTCTATCTTGGCACTGATACTTCTTGCAATCAGATCTAGAAAGGGTTTGATCGTTTTTAAGCAACTCTCCAACAGTTAACTGTTGGCTGCCAAAGTTCAATTTAGATAAGTGAAGGGGAAGAGTTTAGAAATTTCACACATTAAATGTGTGATGGGAAAAACCCAATATAATGTATTAAAGATGCAGCCTTTGGAAGGAAAACATGGAGTATCGTAAGAATTGTGTGCCAGTCTCCAAAGGTTTTCAGTTAGGTTTGGTTCAGAAAAGCCCTTGAATGTGTTGGAAGCAGATCTTGGAAGGGGCTGTGTGGTGTGTCAGGGAAAGCACCAGAGTAAGTCTTGGTTACACATAGTCTGTAAAATCGACTGTGGTAGCATGACAAAAATTGGTCTGTGTAGTTTGCCACTGCCAATCTTCATGATTGATACAGATTGTTGGAGCCATATCTATCATATGGTGCTCCATATTGATTGTTAAAATCTGCAAAAATGAATTATTTGGAGTGTATTTTTCCATATCATTGGCTAATTTTTCCTGTATCAAAGAGTTTAAAAGCATTTGACCTTTGCTCTGAATTCTTACTTGTTACCAGGACGAAAAGGAAAGGATACTGGCATTTCTTTATTTATTATCCTCGAATAATGATATTGTAATCTAATTCTTAATGAATACGGTAAAAGCTGCGCATTTGAAAAGTCATTGTATAAAGGTTCTCAGTAAGTCAGTTCTATTTTTAGGAATGGTTTAGCTATTTTATTTTTAAAATTGCCATCTAGACTTTAAGAGAATGAGAAGTCACGTGCGAAATAAACTCTTAGAAGAGCTTTCCATCTTACCAACCATTACCAAAAAAAGCAAGAAGTAGCTTTGGTTTCTCTTTCTCTCTCTTTTTAAGTATTGGGGTTGGTCTTATTTATCTATAGAATTCAAATGCAACCAACATTAATATGAACATACTCCAGACTTTTTGTGAATTGAAAAGATTATGCATGTTTGCAAGAGGCAAGTGACATAGGAGACTTTCCTTTAAATCACCTATAATGTTAGGATCATTATAAAGTAAGCAGCCAGAATGCTGGATTGTATGGCTGGAAAAAACCCACATAAGAATGAAAACAGATGGTATTATCATTCTATCCCAAGCACTGTGTGGATTTTTTTGGTTAGAGTCTGATTAAGGTTTCTGAAATTATTAAGTGGATAGATAATAGAGAATAAGAAAATGAGAGCACAGAGGGCTTGCCAAGTCTTTAATGCTCACTTAAACAAAACCGCCTGCAGGTTCAACAAACCCATGCCTGGGTTTTGTGGGTTTACAAGGTCCTTCTCCAGAAAGTTGTTTTGGGTGATGGTCACCATTTTAATTAAAGGAATATCAAACTATATGTTTAGAAAGATAATAATAAGCCACCCAAACCCAGATGCTAGTTGCCACACATGTTGGAGAAGGGCTATAAAAAAAAAACACACACACACACACACACACACACAACAAAAAAACCCCCTAAATACTCCCACATTCTAGAAGCTGGATTTAAATGAAAGCAATGGGGGAAAAGGACCATTTCCTTTTTCCAATTCCAGCCATCTTTCTCCCCACTTTTCTTACTCCCTTAATCCATGTCTAATTTTCACCTATTCTCTATCTTCCTCTCCACTTGCTAATTTTATTTCTTTTGATTTGCTAATATAGATCTGATATGTATGTGGGAGGAAGCAGCATCTTGCCTTTGTGTGCAGGCATTTGTGCATTCTGAGTGTTTCCTTTGTACCACATTGTGCATTAGTGTAATCTTATTTTGGCCTCCCAAGCTCCTTTGAAAAATATTCATGAATTAAACAGTTTAGCAAAAGTCAAACAAACAAACAAATAAAACTCAAGCCATGAGAGTCTGTGATTTCTTTCAGTTTGATTCCAGCTGAGGAACATTCAAATTTGGGGTTTGCTTATTTCAACCTTTTTTTTTTTTTCCTTTTAAATTGTGGTTTCAGCCATACCTTTGAAAGTATAATTTTCTTAATTAAAATAATAAAAAAGTTTCTCAAAGTCAGGTGGGCTGCTTTGGATTATGGCTCTATCTCCTCTGTATCTGTCTGCCGTTTTACGGTGACCACTTTTCAAATTAAATCTTTTTTTCCATCCCTTCTGCACCACATTTCCCCTAGATCATAGTCTTCTGATGTGAAAGGATGGGATTTTTAACTGACATGCTTGTCTGTTGAAAGAAGTGTTCAACAACTATATTATTTATTTTCCATTTAAGTCTTACATGGTATAAAAAGGAAAACCTGCGGTCCCTGTTTCTGAATTCTCCATCAACACAAAGGTAGCACGTTTAATGTTTAAAGAATTGATAAAAAAAAAAGCAAAACAATATAAAGAGCAAAACCCAAATTGCCCATATCATGCAGTAGTCATAGTTAAGATTTCTGAGTAGGGCATAGAAGTTTTGAGAGAGGTGTGATAAATGCTTCAGAAATGTTGAAAGTAAATTCAAAAGTGTGGTTTGAAAGGCTTTGGGATTTTCTTTCACACGTACAAGTTTTGTTCATGTGAAAAAAAAAAAGTAGGACTCCTCAAATTGGATATTGAGCCTTTTTTCTTTTTTTTTTCTTTATTTCATTCTTTATTTTTTTGTGTAGAAATAAACATGAGCCTGACACCAGGTTTGTGTGGGAGTAAGGTAAATGCGGGCTCTATGACTGGATGTACTGTTTGGGTATAAACATTAGATTCCATATTGCAACTGTCTGTCATTGCTTTTGTCATTAATCAAGTAGGTACTAAAATGTATAGCAATGCTTAACCGTATTTAATGTAGTTCATTTTTATAATCACTGCTAGTAGCTATCCAGTGCAGGTGGTAGCTTTTTTTTTTCCTTCCCTGATTTAAGATCATGAGATCCTTTACTATCTTTCTATAGAATTGGCATCTAAATAAACAGGTTTGATTTGATCTGTTAAATTTGGTATCATTTGTGACCTAGTGGCAGTGCAGGATTTAAAAATCGTGGACATTGCTAAAGTGTTAGAAGAGGAGGAAATAAATTCAACTGATTCCTGTGTGTGGCCTGATGCTAAGTCAAACACATCTATATCCCTATTTGGAAATATCTGTGAATTTAGAGGTGAAAAGTGAATTTGAAAAAAAAAAAAAAAAAGGAGGAATTAGTGTGGTTCTGTTGAACTTACTCTGTTCTTTGTCTACATAGAACTTTTTATTTCATTCAGTTAGTTTTGTTTAAAATGTCCTATTAAAATTAATGACACAAAAATGTGCATCAAGTAAAGTCTTATAAAATCTCTGTCAAAATCTTATCATTTTATGTTTGACCAAATGTTTTCATCATTCCTCCAAGCTTGGCTTGGACCACTCAGGTGTTTTCAAATTTTTCATCTTTCTAATTAAAACAAGCTTTCACTTTCCGTAATCCGTGATAATGATAAAAATATCAATATAATGTAATGAGTTCTACTGTTTGTTAATATTGTCAGGATATCCACTCTACCAGATAACTTCAAGTTCTATGGGAGAAATTCTCTTGGAACAAATAGATAGCTAGTATAGTTTAGTAAATTTGTTTAGCAAATAATTTGGCTCCCATTTCCAAGAAGCTATGGATTTTCCCTATGACTTAGACCTTAAAATGTGGTCATCTTCTTAGAGATCTTTCCATTCATTTTCGTAGTGCATCTTTTTTACAGCAATGTACTGTCAGGTTGGTCTTCCTGAGGGTAGAAAAAATATTTTTATTGCAGGAATGAGTATATATGTACAACATATACATAAGAGAATATATAATCCAGAAGACTATCCAAGCCCAGCTTTGTCTCTCTCTCAATTAGAAGAAATTCTGACTGTCAAGTTAACTTATCCTACTATTTTTCTGTTCTAGAATGCTTCCACTTGGAAGTTGTTAATTTCTTTCTTTCTTTTCTTTTTTTCCCCCCAACCCTAACCCCCCTTTAGGCTGAACAAATCTTTCTTAAGTGTTTGGACAATTTTTCTATCCTTGTTCTTCCATTACTACTGTCATTTGTATGCCAATATACCATATAAATAGCTCCTAGACAATAAGACTGTGTTAGAGATTGGTGACAACATAAAAACGTAAGACATAGTTTCTAGCCTCCAAGTGTTATCTTCTTTAAGAAGGAAGAGAAACCAGGTCCATAGTACTATTAAACAAAAAGACAGATTATTCATATAGATTGTCAGAGTGGAGTGGGGGTGGGGAATGGGCAAAATGGGTAAAGAGGAGTGGGAGGTACAGACTTCCAGTTATGGAGTAAATAAGTCACAGTGATGAAAGGTATAGCAAAAGGGATTATAGTTAATGGCATTGTTAGCATTGTATGGTGACAGGTGGTAACTACACTTAATGGTGAACATACAGAATTGTCATATAGATTTGTCAAATCATTCTACGTTGTATACCTGAAACTACTGTAACATTGTGTGTCAACTATACTTCATTAAAAAAAAAAAAGATAATAATAGCAAGCATGTATATAGATCATACTTACTCTCCATGAGGCACAGTATTAAGTGTTTTATGTATATTAACTTATTTTATACTTAGCGAACTCTATACTACTGGATGAAGAAACCAAGTTACAGAAAAGTTGTGTTACTTGCTTATTGTTGAGTAGCAGATCCAAGCTTGGAGCCAGGTAATCTGGCTCTCCAAGTTCAGGCTCTCACCCTGTTTTCCTTTGCCTAAGTTTCTTCATTTGTTTGTTTGTTCGTTTTTGAAAGGTGCATAGTCTACACTGAGAATTTGGCAGGATGAAACAGTCCATCACCCTGGATTAGGTTCTCATTGCTTCATCCCACACTGTTACCAATTCTCCCTTGCCCACACCCTTCTTCTTAGACCCTGAATTCTAGAAAGGTTTTCTGTATTCCGTAAATATTGATGGAATGGAATCTATTTGAATAATCTGTATATTGAACATTGATAGAAACAAAGATGAACATATTTTGACTGTGAATTATCAGTTATTCAATGTCAGATATTCTGAGTTTAATTTCCAATAAACTAAATTCAAGTCTCACAGATTTAAGACTTAAGGTTGCTTTTAATTTTCCATGTTAATGACGTTTTTAATTGGCTCATTCTTTAAAAGATATGGCAAAAGGGACCGATTCGTTTTTGTTTTTGTTAAGATTTTATTTATTTATTTGACAAACAAAGATCACAAGTAGGCAGAGAGGCAGGCAGAGAGAGAGGAGGAAGCAGGCTCTCTGCTGAGCAGAGAGCCTGATATGGGGCTCGATCCCAGGACCCTGAGATCATGACCTGAGCCAAAGACAGAGGCTTTAACCCAGGGAGCCACCCAGGCACCCCATAGGACTGATTAGTTTTAAAAAATGAAATTTATACATCATCCAAAAAAGATAACTTATGAGACCACTAAAATTTTATCAGAAGTTTATCAAGAAATCATCTGATAGACATTTCACTTTTTCTCTATGCTTGTTTATTCTTTAGTATATTACCTATCAGATAGCCAAAAACTGGGAACAAAAGAAGAGAAGCAATAAATAAATAAAAATTGTCTATTCTTTTTACCTGGTTTTGTACAACTGTTTAAAATCATTGTATTTTTTTTTATTTATTTATTTTCCTTTTAGAAGGTATCAGAAGTGTGTAATTGGAGTACTTGCTAGGTAAAAGGTCTAAATTTGAATCACTATTGAAAAATTCTGGTTTCTAATACAAATGTTCATTTGAAAGTGATAGATGGTCCTTCAGGGACCCTGAAGTGTTTTCATGGATTCTCATGCCTGGTTGGCAGTTTTATTGAAAATGGCTGTAAATCAGGAAAGAACACTGAAAATACATTTCATGTCATCTTTAAACCAACTGTAAGTTATTGTCCCAGAAAATGAAGATGCCATTTTTAAAGAAAGAAGCATGATAGCTATTGAAATAGATAGAAAAAATATGTTCCCAGGAAAATATCACCAACAGTTACTGAATAATTACAGTATAAATGGGAGTGGTATGGAAGATAAGGATTAAAATCAAGATTGTACACGGACTCTAAAATTTAAATTTGCAGAACCTGGTGCTTTTTAATTTTTTATTTTAGATTTTTTTTGGAGGTTGTTGCTCTTTTACAAGATGTTTATTGACTAGCAAATTGAATTTGAGCTCATATGCTATAGGAACCAGGTGAACTCACATTCTCCAAATGCATCTGTTGTTTGCTTCTTCCAGAATAAATATTACAATTCTTGATGAACAACAGCTGGAAGGTTTGCATGTGGTTGCATTCCTCATGGGTTCACAGGATGAAATCATTTGTGCACCAATGACAATTTTAAATGGGGAGCAAAAGCATATTCCATCATAAGATTCCAGAAAAAAGCAGTTTTGTAAAAATGTGTTTTCCATTTTTAATCTTCTTTTAGCTATATGTTTTAGGATAGTGAATGAGTTGGAAGATGGATTTTCTGTGACTTACCTTGTTCCTTTAATTATCTTTAAGAAATTAGTATGTACTAAATGCCAAAATCCAGTTACAATACATTAAAAATTGGAGCAATCAGGTCAATATACTGCTAAGTAATATTTTTATAGGTATCTTTCAAGGCATATGAAACACTCATTAATGTTGAACTTATTATATTGTGTTGGATGTGGAGAAAGTTTTCCCTCTCAATAGATTATGGAGAAGTTGGTTAAATGGTGCTCATGGGCAGAATCCTAGACTGGAAATGAGTGGCTGTGGCCACAGATTCATGGCCATGGGCAAAGACTGTCATCTCCCTGAACACACTTCCTCTTGTATAAGATGAGGGGTTTGCATTGGATGATTTCTCTTCTCAAACCTGTGAGCCTGTGATAACTTCTACACCAGTCTTAAATTCCTTGATATTTGCTTCCAACACTAATCTCATCCTTTCCTGACTTTCACTGTAGGTATTATCTGTTCCATAATTTGTGGTGTTTGATTCTGTTTAATGATCTACTTTATCATCTAGTCTTTTATAGGGCTAATCTGGTGGTTGTTTTTGTTGTTGCTGTTGTTGCTGTTGTTGTTGTTTTTTCCAGGAGCACACATTTAGTAATATTTACTGTCTCATAAGGTTAATTCTTCTTGTGACAATGAAATATTTAAGCATCTCTAGGAAAGTAACCTTGTTCTATGTTGCCTTGCTTTTCCAATTCTCCTCGTAACACATTACAGAATAATTGTCACAACTATTTTGAAGTGTTGATAAACTTAACAAATTCAGTTATAAACTTATTCGGAACCCATGCAGTATGTTTGATTCAGAACCATAGAAATAGAACAAAGCTAATACTGCAACAGGGCTCGGGAAACCTGATTTTCAATGACAGTCAACATTATGTGACTCTACGCTACTGAACAGGTCATTTTGTGCTTCAGTTTACTTATCTCCAAAATGAAGGGAAGAGACCAAGTAATATCTAAGATTCTCTAACTTTCAATTTCTTAATTTTTTTCCTGTTAATGTCATCCCATAATGATGAACAACTTTGCTTAACATTTTCAAAAACATAGCCTACTTTCCCTCAAGCATTTTAATTCATCATTTAATTCAGTGTTTCAGCACATGTTTATTGAGCAGTTATTATGAACCAACAACGGTGAGCCAGAAAGTACAAGATTTGAATCCACTTACTATTTAAACATGGGCAAATATTTTCACCTTTTTGCTACATTTGCAAAATGGAGATGGCAACATTCGCCTTACAGGGTTGCTATGAGGTTTAAATGAGGCAATGCAATCAAGACTTTAGCTCAGTGCCTGCCAGAGAGGATGGGATTAATACTGTTATTAACACTGTTATCATGCGATGCATTTAATTTTTAAACATTAATTGGGGATTGTATTTAATGGTCTATATAGTATATATATAGCCTAGCTGATTATTTGAATATAATAAATTCAGATTTTCAGATGCAATTTTATGTTGAACAAGTTACTTATCCTCTCTATTAGAAACTTGGGACAGAAATGCCTGTCTCTTGTACTACAGGATTAAACGGGTTTAAAGTGAGGTAATATACAGAAAACGTGCAGTATAATGTTTGACATCTGAGGCTTAAAAAGGTTTGTTTCTGGAAAAATCTAACCTACAGTGATTAGGCAAACTAACCTAGTTTTGTTCTAGGGAAAATTCATCTATGGAGGTCACCTCTGGTACAGAATCATCTGGAAAGGGGCACGAATAAACCATTTGGGGTGACAGAAATATGCTCTATCTTAATCTGGGAGTGATTATATAGATGGATACGTGGGTCAAAAAATTCTTAGAGCTGTAGAATTAAGATTTTTCCTTTTTGTGAACAAATTTTGCCTAAAAAATTGTTTTTCTTCCCTAAACATAAATACTATTAAACATAAATACTATAACCAGAAGAAATATCAATTAATAATAATACTAATAATAATTTTCAAATGCCATAACTACAATATTACTCCAATCCAGTATTTTTTCAACAGTTCATAAAAATGAAAAAGGGTACCCTGATCCCAGGAACCTCCCAATGTCTGAGAGCAGTTGGAGGAACACTCAGGGGTTTGACATATTTCACCACCCAATTGTTTCAATTTGGCACACCATATTTTAGGATATTTATTGCCTGCCTCATTCTTGAATCTACTCTTTGCCCTGGTGCACACAAAGCCATACATTATGGGATATTATTTTTACAAGGGCTTGGTCAAAGGAACCTGATCAGTCCTATTGCCACTTTCTTCATGTATTTCTCTGAGATGAAGAACCACTTATGATTTACTTCAATCAAGCTTTATTTAGGATTGGGTCTGTAGGAAGGGGTGGAAATGGCGGGGGCAGGAGCGGAAGGGACAGCGTAAATATATACATACAGTGTGTGAAAATAAATAAAGGCATCTTTTGTTACAGCTGGTTGCAAGAGAAGTTTCTGCTTGCACTGCTGAAGATAGTAGGAGATTAGTGGAGTTGTAGCGAAGTCAGGACAAAGGCGGGCTGTGTGAGAGGGATCAGTGTGTTTGCTCAGTGGAGCTCTCTGTCCGGTTGTTGACAGATTTAACTGGTGTCATCTTGGGCCTGGCTAGCTCCGCCCCGTGATCGTCGAGGGGCAATCCTCGCAGTAGTAAATGGCCATGTGGAGTATAGCATGAATTCCCTATTTGTGTAGTAGCTGTAGTTTAGGGTGGGGATTTAATATTGAATGGACTCCAGATTGTCTAAATCGCAATCACAGTGTTTATTTAAATAGCCTATGGGGACCATTAAAGCATTTTAACTTTTGCTCCTATGTTTCTCATGTTATGAAATCTGGAAGCACATGGGGGAGAAAAGAAAAATCCAGCCTTGTAAAAGCATTAGGATGCTCGAAGTTCTCCCTGCTGCCAAAAATGCTCCAAGAGTTTCAGTTCTCTGAACGAACATGTGATATGATGGATAGGATCCTGCTGTGGTCCCCAGCTAGGGGATTTTCCCTCTGCAGATACTCTGATCTGTCCCAGCAGAATCACTGCTCTCTTGGCTCAGGAGATCCTTCCACATTGTGGGTTTCCACTCGCAGTGCTGAAGTCTGTTCTGCTCACCATCATTTTTGTAACACTGTAGCTTTCAAACTACATAAAATTCCATTTTAATAACATAGGTGCTATAAGATTATTCAACTTTTAACTTTACATACGAAAAAAAGAGGTCATTTCTTTTACTCTCCTGGCAGAGCCAGGGTGATGGTGGACTTGGACATTAGTGTGTAAGGACGTGAACTTGAGGTGCAGGACCAACAAGTACTTCTATTTCTAAGGCAGATCTCCTGAGTAGAAAGTATGACTTCAGTTTTCATACTCTGATTTAAATAATCAGATTAAAAACATTTGATAAGTAAATTTTTAGTTGGTTCCCTTGTCTCCAGGAAGACTTGATTTTTTTTTTTTTTTTTTTAAAGACTAAGTCTGGAGTAGCATTTGACAATGCTAAATATTTTCTCATTGTGGAAGCAAGCTGGGCCAAAGATCTTTCTGAATTGTTGAGCTCAGTGTTCAACTTCTTTTTTTCTCTTCCTTTTCTTTTCCTTCCTTCCTTCCTCCTCCTCCTTCCTTCCTCCTTCCCTTTCTCCTTCCTTCCTTCCACTTCCCTACCTCCTTCCTTTCCTCCTTCCATCCCTCCTTCTCCTTTTTAAACTCCTATTGAGTTTCTAGGGCCGTCTGAACTGCTTTGGGCTATATTAAAATGTGTTCCTATTCCTGAGGCTCCAACTCCGAGAGGACGAGGTGTGCCTCATTAGACTAGTACAGGGCACTCCTAGGACCCTCTCATCCGGCCCTTTTGCATCTTTTTGCCCTGTGTTTATAGTGATGGTAACAATACCTGTCCAGCTCAGAAATAAACGGGGAGTGAATGTGCTCATGTATATAAAAAGCTTTGGCCTTTCTTGAAGTAAAGACACTGTAAGAGATCTTTTGCTGAGAGCATGAGAAAAATCAGCAATCGCAGATCTGAAAAACAAACAGCCTCCCTCTGCAGCTGGGAAGTGACCATTTAACTTGACTCAGACCATACACCACTGAAGGTTCTTTTCCATCACAAGCTTTCTGAAATATCTTTTTATTATCATGATATATACTCGAGGGCTAATGACTTCCAAGTGCATCATGATGTAGGAGTATATTTTTTACTCTGCTTTACCCTGCTTTTTATTTTGTATTAGAACCAAAAGTTTCAGATTTCTTTTAATTCAGTGCCCCAAATTCTTGGAACAATATCCCAAGCATTTCCCACTGTTACATTGCACACTTGTCACATCGCCTCTCATCTCTCTTTCTTTCTCTAGGATACACTGTTGACTAGAATCCATAAGTTTTGCAGAAGTCCCATTTAACTTAATTTCCCAATCATTATTAAAGTTCTTTTTCAAGAATTAATCCATGCTTATTCATTTTCACTTTCAGTTTCACCTTCTTGCTTTTCAACAACCTGCTCTCCTCCACATTTCTCTCTTTCCTCATTGTGTACCTATTGTCAGCTATCCACAGAATATGTTAAATTTACAGAGGGTGATGAAGAATATGTATGATCCATAAACCTGATCATTAGACTCCGAATAACAAGGAATTGGCCATATGTCTTTTACTATTTAACAGGGAGTGGCAGAGTATAGTTGACTAATCACAGGAGTCCCTGCTTGTTGTAAGAATTATACTAGATAATAATATATATCTTCCTTTTGTGTGATATCCTTCTAGCTTCCAGGAATAGTCTTTTTAGGATCTCTACCCTCCAAACAGGTATTTTTAACTTAATATACTATTGAAAGGCACTGGAGTTTGGGGCTGCAGGAGAATCTGTACGGTAATTATTTTCTTTTCTGGGGCAAACCCTTGGTACTAATGCTGTCCATGGTTGTTTTGACTCTATTACATTTTGCTGAGCCCAGGACTGCTTTTGGAAGGTTTAGAAGTATCTAGGGAGGCGCCTGCCACTTTGATTATTCATACCCAGCTCTTTATTTTTATTTGAGACATAAAATAAAAACACACCCTGGCTTCCACTCGGCCTCAACTGGCGTTCATTTTAAAAACAAACCCCAAACTGACCAAATGGCAGCCATACAAGTTTTTCTGTGAATGAGTCATCTTTCATGTCAATCAGGGTTCATTTATGGAAGCATTAAATTCTGCTGCTGACCGGGCCATCTTTAGATGAATTAAAATGGGTTGGGATTTGGTAGGCTAGGAACAGAGGACCAAAAGGAAAACCAGGGTGATGTTATGACTCAGAAAGTGACTCTTTTCCTTCTGAATCAGAATTGAACCACTGGTAGAGTTAGTTCTCGTAGGAAGATGGCAACTTTTAGGTGAAAGGTTGAATGGAATCTCTGACCATCTGTGTTTGTCTCCTTGTTCAACTCCGTGTCAGTTTGGATAATTACTTATTCTTCACCTTTTTCCCCATCACTCACTTACCAATAGGAGTCATATTTTCCTTCTTGTGTCTCTTGAAACATTTTTAAGAGTGACAGTGAACTTTTAACCACTGATACATTTTATTTCATAACGTGTTTATTTCAATAATGTGTTAACTAATTTCTGCATAAAGGGCCCCGTTTTTTTCTACTCTGTTCTTCCGATAAACATTGGGAGATGTGTCTCTAGATATTTATCCTCTGGAATTTGCTGCTTGTTCTATTTATGTACAAACATCAATTCTAGTTTTCACACTTTTTTGTTCATTCTTAGTATTTCTATTTATATGCCTCTAAAAAGGATTTTTCCAGGGATTTATTCTTTCATCAAACACTTACTGAACACCTATTTTACCTTTTCCACTATGCCTTTACCAGAAGCTATTTTAGAATATTTTCATTTCCATTATTGACAGATTTCTATTTCATGCTATCTGAAAGATCAGGATTTTATTAAATCTTATAAATATCTTTATGGTTCAGGTTGTGTGTTTTGGTATTGACACTTGTTAATTCAACATCAAGAGCAGAGTTTAAGACTTTTGTGCATTGGGGCACCTGGGTGGCTCAGTTGGTTGAGCAGCTGCCTTTGGCTCGGGTCATGATCCCAGCATCCTGGGGTCGAGTCCCACATTGGGCTCCCTGCTCAGCAGGGAGCCTACTTCTGCCTGTCCCTCTGCCTGTCGCTCTGCCTATTTGTGCTCTCCCTCTCTGTGTCAAATAAATAAAATCTTAAAAAAAAAAAAAGAATAACACTTAAAAAGAAAAACAATGAATATGGTTACGCTGAAAGTAAATTTAAAAATTTAAAAAAAAAGACTTGTGTATTTATCAGCCTCCCCCATATCAACTAATAATCAGGAAAATTATATTTTCTTTGTCAAATTTATATGGTTCGTTCATTAAAGAATTATAATCATTTTAATCACAAGTGCATTTACTCATTCTGTATTCATTCACTTAATGCACAATTATTGAGACATACTTTTTATCATTAGACTGTAAATTCTTTGAAACATTAAAATATTTTTTGAATGAAAGAATAAAAAAGTATATGAATTGGTAAGCATGGTTCTTTCTCAAGAATAAAGCTTCTCATAGTGAAGTTACTTATGTCCTAATTTGGGTCCTAATTCGGGATTCATTAATTTTGTAATTGTATATGCTGAGCCCTTCTTTGTGTCTTTTGCAGAGCAGAGCCAGATAAGGTGAAGATTAATGTTTTGTAGAAGCCAAGACCCTGGCTATGAGGAGATGGGAAGGTTGACAGTGGTCATTGTGGGAAATTGGTGATTAAAATCATGGACTTGAGCACTGAACCTACTTAATGACTGCTCATTTTGGCAGTATCTAAGCCCCAAACTTAACCTTATTTACTTACATATTCTCGAAGCCATCCCCATGTATCCCTAGGGGGTGATCAGAGCTAAATAGCACCTTTTGGAAACCGACTTCTGTTCTTGATTAGCAAGGGCATCACAGCCAAGTGACAGTCGTATGATTCTCTTGCCATCTTCTTAACACCAGTTCTGATGCCTGCAACTAGTTAGATTTCCTTCACTCATCTTTGAGGTGTTGGAGGGCATAGGGTGATTATGCAGTAGGAACTAGTTAAGATCAGGCTCTAGAACTTAATATCTCAGCCAGTGTATGTTTTATTTATTTATTTATTTTTAATATTCCTGGACCAAATTGGAATTTGGTCCACACACAACACCAAACAATTTTCAGACACCTGCAAGCTGTCCAAGAATTCCAATTAATTATGACACTACTTGGGGATAACATCAGATATCAGACAACATCAGATCTCATAGGTTAGAGTTTTAGCTTTACAAGATTTTCCCCACTCCCCGCTTCAGATGATAGTCACAAGCCCCAGACTGTTATCCGTGCTTCTGACAAACAGGCTACTGATTGGAAGTGATAATGACCTCCTCCTTAGTTTAGATTAATTCTCTAGAGTGGCTCACAGGACTCAGGGAAACATTTACTTAACATTTACCGGTTTACTGAAGGATATGGTAAAGGATACAAATCAACAGCCACATGAAGAAGTAGAGAGGGCAAGGTCCTGAGCAAAGGAGCTTTAGTCTTCCTAGAGCTTGGAGTCTGGCTTGGTGGCAAATGGAGTGTTCTGGTTCCCTAAGTGGAGAAGCTCTCTGGAAAAAAAAAAAAAAAAAAAAAAAAATCCTCTTGAAATTTTATGGAAGCTTCATGACACAGTCATGATTAACTAAGTCACTGGTCAGTGGCAATTGGATTCAACCTCTAGCTCCTCTCCCTCCCTGGAGGTCAAGGGGTTAGGTTGAAAGTTCCACTTCTAATCACATGTTTGGTCCTTGGCAACCAGCCCCTCCCTCATGGAAGGTCCAAAAATCATCTCCTTAATATAACAAAAGACAGGCTTTATCACTCTCATCACTTTGGAAATTCCAAGAGCTTCCAGGGCTCTGTGCCAGAAATGGGGATGAAGACCATTTTTTTATTGTATTTCACAATACCATGATAGTCATTCTTTCATAACTGTAGGAGAACCTGACCATTACACACCCTCAGATCTCAAAACTATTTTACCCTTTGGCCCCTCAGTGCAGCGTAAAGTGTCATTCTTCCTCAGGAAAGCTTTTATATGCTATGCAACTGGTTTAGTTTTGGAATAAAAGCATCTGGAAATTGAGGACAATTGCTTTACAGTTTGAATTTTTAACCTCAGTTAAAAAATTAGTATCTTTAGGGATATATATGAAAGCTCCTCAGCTGAGAGCCTGTATTTTGGGGTCCTGTGTTCCTCCTTTCTTCTGATAAAAAGAACCTGGGCCATAAGCTCTCTTGCATGAACCCATCCTTATGTACTACTGGGCAGATTTTAAGCCAACGACTCTTCTGAGATACGCATTTCACTTCTGCATACTTATTGTTCTGTTAAGTAAATATTTATTGACCATCTACTATGTTCCAGGCCCTTTTTAGTGCCAGGATACAGCAGGGAGCAAAGTGAGGTTTCAGCACCATATAGAGCACAGCCTCTCAGAGAAATACAGACAACAACCAAATGAATGTTTTTTGTTTTTTGTTTTTTTTTTTTAAATAGACATTTATATATATTATGGACACAATTATATTTTTAAATTATACTGTTGCTCATTCCTATGGTATTATAATGTTTTTAAACCATTTCTCATTTTTAATATTGTATTTCATGTATTTGAAAGTAGTTTATAAATTGTAAAAAGGCTGAATATCTAGAATACATCACTTAAGAGCATATACCCTCTCTGAGTGAACTGATCTTGTGCCATAGCTTGTGCCATAAAAGTCAATTTAAAACCTACTGTAACAGTGTTCATAAGAGTTATCTTGGGTGCTTGATTCATTATTGGTTCCATTCCATTACAGTCTCCTTGGATGAGTTTTGGGGGCCTGCATTTTAACAAGCAAACCAGCCAAATCTAATGCTGGTTATGGGAAGACCACACTTTGAAGAATACCATACATATTAGAGAGTTTATCAAAAGGGACGTTGGAAGGCCATTCTGAGAATTGAACACACGTATCTTATAGATGCCTCCAATTCAACAACTGACATTGATGGTTCGATTGATTTGTTTTTTAAGCCACATATGATATATAAGTACTATAAGATGAATGTTATGGACCCTCCACTTAAGGATTTTAGGGTTTATTTATACCATAGACCTCTCTGCCATTTTATACCTAGCTGTCATGCTGCATTGTGTGGCATTTTCCAATTTATATACTATTTGGTATACATTATTTAACTTAGTAAATTTTCTCTTTGACCCTGCGTATATGACTTTTTTTTATTACACATAGTTGTTATTATAGATGAAAACAGAGGCTCAGAGAAAATTGTTAGGTAGACCAAATTCATAGGGCAGGTATGTGGCAAAGCTAGATCCTCTAATCCCAAATCCAGAGTTGTTTCCATTCCATTGCATTTATGTGCCTTATTACAACTAATTCAAAAGTTTGAGGATTTTTTTCCACCTACCACAGGTATATTATAATATCAGAAATTATTCAATCTGTGTATAAGTTGTAATGTACCATGTACCCAGCCATTGAAAAATGAAATCATTCAGCATCCTTAAGTAAAACCAGATGCCTCCATTGAGAATGGCAAGGATCTCTTGTAATAGGATTACTTATACATTCCAGAAAGTTATGACAAATGACGAATGAACTAATACTAGGAAATAACATATAGACTTGCTGGGAAGGAGCCAGTCTTTGACCACCTCCACTCTAAATATTTCTTACATTAGAGCCTCTTCTTAGTGGATGTAGTACTGTTACTAGGACTTATTTGATTTACTATGTCTGACTGTTATCTGTTCATTCATTTGTTTATTCATTCATTCATTCAATAAACAGTCAGTATTCATATATACCAGAACAGGGTAAGTCACTAGTTATAAAATTATGAATAAGACATGTTCTCTACCCAAATATGAAGCAAACTATATGTAATTACCACAGAGATGTGAATAAGGGTCTATTCTATGATTTCTCAACTCTGAAAGTTACCAGTGGAAATATTGGTTGGAGAAGTGAGTGTGTGGGTGAATTCTTCAAAAAGGGTTGAAATTTGTTATGGCTGTGCATCTGGCAGTACTTAAGAATTATGAATGACTTCATGTTTCCATGGGCACATGGTACATTATAACACATTATGTAATATGCTGGTTGATTAAGCACTTTGTAATAGTGTAGTATTGTGCCTTTCACCCCTCATTCTTAAATTCCTGTACATACATTAATTCTCACAATATTGTTCCTAGAAGTCATTGTTAGGATGTTTTTATTATCAATAATAGTGCTGGTAAGAACAGTCTTTTATTGAAGAAAATGGGACACAAAATAACTTGCCCAGGGCCACTCCACAAAAGATTGGCAGTATCCCATCTCGTAATTCTCTGTTCAGTTTCTAAGTCTTTGAAGGAATTGCTAGCCTGGATATTATATTCATTTATTTTCTTATAACTTAGTGTGATGCTTCATATAAGCCCAGAATTTTCCATGGGTGGCTCACTGGCAAGCTCTAACTTTTCAGGGCCATGTCTTTAGAAAGCTGTCAGAAAGCCCCACCCTTCTACTGCCTACCACTTTTTCCTACAGAGAAACCATAGTTGAAGAGCTCTGGTCTGTAGTAATGGTCTGAGTCTTTGCTGGCTTGAATTTAAGAGACTGTAATACATTCCTTCACCAGTCTCTGTCACACAGGAACATTTAGAGCTACTAATACCTGACCAGGAGTCCACTTAGTTTCTTTCCGGCAAATATCTGCATTATTCTTACATACCATTCTTTAACACAAATCCACACAAACTAGCTATGTTAAAGATCAGCTTGACTGAAACCAGAAAGATAAGTCAGAGGTAAGGTGAAAATCTTTTCAGACTCTATGCCAGTCAGTGCTTATTAGCTCAGCATAGAGGACATGGAAGAAAGAATGACATTTGAAGTCAGAGGAGAATTTTCTTTGCTTAGGTAGATCAGGTCAGATTCTTGTCCCTTTCTCACTATCATTGTATATCCATTTGCCAACTGCTCTGTCAGCATGTGAGTCAGCCTCTTGGGTTTAGGAACCCATAGTATATGGTTCCCATGCTAATATGATGATTGATGACAATTAGTTGATTCAGCTATTTTAATCTTGCTTTGTTTCTTGAATATATCTTTCTGTGCTTTTTTTCCTCTCCCAAAATGCTGTATTAAAAAAGAACAAAACTCCCATTTGATCACAATTATTTGCAGGAATTTTCAACAGAGCAAGAGAATACTTTCTATAGTAATGAGTAACAAAGCCATGTTTTAATGTTTGTGTGATTGACGCAGTGGTTTACAACAGTTCCTGCGGAACTATTCTTGCTTCTTACATTATAAGGCCTGTTCAGAGAAGGAAGCAGAAGAGAGCTCCTTTTCTGTCAACTTGATGGAATGGGTATATGGCAACCATAATAAATCTTAAGTAACTCAGTTATTACCAGAAACCTAATTATTGACCTTAGACTTCTGGGTGACATGCATGAAAGTTTTCAGAAGCAGATTGCATTGCTTTTTGCAAGGCCCTATGTTTAGAGCTCTGTACAAAAGTTATCACTGACACTATAGTAGTAGCAAATGAAAGTGGCCTTAGTTTATATAAAATGTTATTTCTATCTGGATAATCATTTGGATATATGAACATTTTGACTACAAAGTGGGCACGCGTAGTAATTGCTTCTAGCTCCTTTGGAGACACAGTGAGGCCAATTAGAAATGGGACCATTGGCTAGGAAGCAAGAAAAGCTGATTTTTGGTGTTTTTCTTAATACTTATGACTCCTTAAAATTTATCCCTCTGTTCTTTGAGTATGCCTGGTATAAAGATACTAAACCATAGTAATTTCTTCTTTCTAAACCCTGGTTTTCATTCATGATCCATAATTCTGGGGAAACTTGACAACAGTAGTAAGTAAAACAACAAGAGAAATAGCCAATATTTGCTGAGCACATACTAATTCCAGGTATTAAATAGAGTTCTTCATGTGCATTGGTTCTGCAAAGTGATTTACTAGATTTAAACACTTTGATTATAAGTGACAGACACCAAACTAAGATATGCTTGAGCAAAATGGGGAAGGAGTGTTGTTGATTCATATACATAAAAATTTCAGTAGATCCTTATCTTTAGGCATGACCATCCCAGGGCTTGGTTGCTCTCTCTTTTCTTTTCTTGCCTTTCTTGCCTCTCATCTTTTCTTGCCTTTCTCTTTGCTGGCTTCATTTTTAGGCAGTCTTTTTCCATATGGTCTCTGTCCAAGCAGCCCCAATCATTCATCCTAAAATTTTAAAGGTATGGCTTCTTTCTTCATAGTTCTATCCCAAGTCTCATATAGTCACCTATTGGCTTGTCTTGTGTATTGGGTCATTCCCGAACCCAAGCTGTGACTGAGAAAATAGGAGCTTTTTTGGCCAGAGCATGGTTGTATATGTGCGTCTTGTTTGAGAATTGTTCTGCTTCCCATTAAAAAAAAAGATGAATTGTTTATGAGAAGAGAAGATGCCAGGCAGACCAAAACAACTCATATCCATGTAAATAAAACATGTTTTTTTTTTTAAACATGTATTATTTTTCTGTCCTATTTAACAAACTAGGACTTTGCCTAAGCTCACATAACAGGTGGGGACTGTAACCCCATCTGTCTGAGTCTAAACCTTATGTGCCCACAAGAGAGGTATCAAGGTTGAGAATATAAAACTTGAGTCAGAATGTCTAGATATGATTCCCGATTGTACACCTTAAGGCCTAGCTCTGTTGCCTTGAAGAAGTATGTCATCTTTTCAAGCTTTTTTTCATTATCCATATAATGAGAGTAATAATTATATCTACTTCATAGGGAAATTGTGAAGATTAAATGACATAAATGTGAAGACTTCTTTCATTGTATGGCTTCTAGCATATACGATTATTACAGTGGGTTTTTTTTTTTAATTCCTATATACGTAACATAATGTGATACATTTGTTTTAAGTGTACAATATAGTGATTCAGCAATTCTGTACATTTCTCAGTGCTATCATAAGTATACTCTTAATCCTTTTCATCTGTTTCATGTACTCCCCCAGTCGCCTCCCTCTGGTAACCATCAGTTCGTTCTCTATAGTTAAGAGTCTTTTTTTAGTTTTTGTTTTGTTTCATGAGCTCCACATGTGAGTGAAATCATATGGTGTTTGTCACTCTCTGACTTACTCCACTTAGCATTATACTCTCTAGATCCATCCATGTTGTTGCAAATGGCAAGATTTCATTCTTTCCTATGGTTGAGTAATATTCCATTGTATATATATTTGTGTGCAGTGGGTGTTATACACACATATATTTTTTCTTCTTTATCCATTCACCTATTGGTGAACACTTGTGTGGCTTCAATAATTAGGCTATTGTAAATAATGCCCCAATAAACAGAGGTATTTCTATTGGGTATTCGCCAAAAGAATATGAAAACACTAATTGAAAAAGATATATGTAGTTCTATTTTTAATTTTTTGAGGAACCTCCATAAAGTTTTCCACAGTGGCTGTACCAGTTTGCATGCCCACCAACAGTGCACAAGGATTCCTTTTATTCCACATCCTTGCCAACCCTTGCTGCTTCTTGTGGTTTTGGTTGTAGCCATTCTGACAGGTATGAGGTGGTATCTCATGGTGGTTTTGATTTGCATTTCCCCAATGATTAGTGATGTTGAACATCTTATGATGTGTCTGTTGGCCATCTGTATGTCTTCTTGGGAGAAATGTCTGTTCATGGCTTCTGCCCATTTTTAATTGGATTTATGTGTGTGTGTTCGGTTGCGTAAGTCCTTTATACATTTTGGATATTAACCCTTTATCAGATATGTCATTTGCAAATATATAAAATATCACTATTTTTCTCTCTCTCCAGTTCAGCTAGATAGCTTTCCAGTCCTGTTCTCCAAGTCACCAATCCATTTTTCTGCTTCCTTTAGTCAGTCTACTATTTATTTATCTCATCTAATGTATTTTCAATTTCAGTTATTGAGTTCCTCATCTCTAATTGGTTCCTTTTCTGTTTTCTTTGTTAAGAATGTCACTGAGGTCCTCTATTCTTTTCTCAAGTCCATTGAGTATCTTTATGACCATTACTTTAAATTCTCTATTAGGCATATTGCTTCCTCTATTTTGTTTCCCTCCCTTGCTGTGATTTTGTCTGTTCTTTCATTTGGGACATATTCCTCTGTCTCCTCATTTTGTCTAACTCTCCATGTCTCCTATATGTTAAGAAAGTCAGCTATGTCTCCTGCTTCTGAAGGTAGTAGCCTTATGAAGAGGACATTCTGTAGTGCCCTGCCCTATAGTTTCCCCTATTCACTAGAACCTGGTGATTCAGTGGTGTTTCCTATGTGTGTTGCATGCACCCTGGTATAGTGACTGAGCCACTTTTGCCTTCAGTCCAGTTGTCTGCATTGGCTCTCTCTGCCCATTGTGGGCAGACTTTGGTCTCTGTGTTGTCAGTGGGCCAGTCTGGGACTGCCTTTTCTTAAGTTGAATCAGACCACATATTTGCCAGAGATGCAGTGACACTGAACTGCAAGAGAATTTGGGGGTGGGGCATATGGTGCCAGCAAGGTGTACACTGGTGGGAGGAGACCTGAAGCTCTGGAAACTGAGGCAGGCCATTTGGAGGGTGCAGATCCACAAAAGTGAATGGTGGTGGGACATGCAGTGTTAGCAAGGCTTTTGTGGGCCTGCTGTGGTAGGAGACCTGGAACTGAAGCCTGGATGGAAGGGGCATGTCCACAGGAGAACTTGGGAGCAGGACATACTCTTAGCAAATTAGGCAGTGAGTGATGGCATACTGCTAGTTCCTGCAGGTTTCTCTGTGTTTATGCTGGGGGGGGGTGGTGGTGGTGAGGAGGGATGTGGCATTTGCCAGCAATTTTGTTCCTGGAGAAGTCGCCTAATGATCCCTACCCCTCCAGCATATGCTCTGAGATTAGCAATCAAATCCCCTCCCAAATGCCTCAGGTGTTTTTCAACTGCTACTTCTATGCTGTATTTCACTGGGGCTGTTTCTTGTGCCATCTCTTTAAGGCCAGAACTCAGTTTCCTCTCCTCCTTCAGGCTGTCACATGAATCTCCTGATTTTTAAAATTATCATATGGATTCACTCATATATGGAACATAAACAATAACATGGAGGACCATAGGGGAAGGGAGGGAAAACTGAAGGGGGAGAGATTAGAGAGAGAGATGAACCACGAGAGACTATGGACCCGGGGAAACAAACTGAGAGTTTCAGAGGAGAGGGGCATAGGGAGATAAGGTAACTGTGTGATGGGTATTAAAGAGGGTATGTGTTGTGATGAGCTTTGGGTGTTATATGCAACTAATGAATCACTGAACACTATATCAAAAACTAATGATGTGCTATACATATATGTGCTATACAACTGAACATAATAAAAAAATAAATAAATGAACTAATCCTACCTTTCTAAAAAATAAAAATAAAAAATAGTAAAAATAAAATTCCAGGAATTCACCCCCTCTGGTTTCAAAGCCAAATGTTATGGGGATTCATCTTCCCCATTCAGACTCCCTGGTGTGAGTCTGTTTTTCCTCTCCTCTTCATACCACAGTGTCCCTCCCTCCTTTGGACCCTCCAGTGGGTCCATTTAGCTCCTGACCATGCCTCTGCCCTACCTACTCTCTTCCACATGGCCTTTTCTCTACATTTAGTTGTAGAGTTTGTTCTGCCTGTCTTAGGGGCATTTTCTGGGTTATTTAAACTGATGTGAGTGCTATCTAGTTGTATCCCTGGGAAGAGAAAAGCTTGGGATATTCCTGCTTTCCCATCTTTCCTAGGAGTTTTGTTTTTGTTTTTGCTTATTTATTGTTTTTCACTTACCTACAAACCTATGATTCAAATCACCAGTAGTTCTGACTTGACTTTTGTAAACAGAAACTATAACCTGATTAAAATCCCTAGCTTCTTCCATTGCTTAACATGTCCAATTCCCTTCATTTATTATTTTTACTTTTGTGGTATTATTTTTGTAGCCTGATATTACTGTTTAATTCTTCTATCATTACTTAATAAAGTGGTTAGTTTGTACAAAAAGGGAAGCATACCACCTACCACAATATCCCTCACAGTACTTAGAACCTTGTATAAATCATGTACTCTGTAAATATTTGTTGATTTCATTTGATTTTTATACTTTTGATTGGGGGTTGCATCTTGGAAGACCATCCATAGAGAATTAGCAGGGGAGACATGATTTCCTTTTTCCTGAGCTTTATAGGTGAATCTATAGAGGGTTGAGGTTGGGGCTAGGGGTCAGATCTGGGCAATCTGTGGGAGAGGAACATATGCTCCTGGCTGCAACAGGCACACACACAGCAGCAGAGAAGACTTCTTCCTGAGCCCTTAGAAATCATTCATCTTTCCTTCCTGTTTACCTCATTTACAGATAAAGTTGAGGCCGAATGGTGAAAATAGAATTTTCTTTGACAAATCCATTAAAAACCAAACTTGGGACCAGGCAAGTAGAGTTTTCGAAATTATTTCAGTGATTTAATGTAATGTCCAAATGCCAAACGTGGGCTTTATTTATCCAAGATGAAGAAAATTAGCTATTTAGCAAATATCACTGTTCTACCCGAAAATCTGAATTATTTCCTTGTCAGGTAATTACAGATGTTTGTATAATAGGTGTGTTTTGTCTGTAGATTTACTATCAGTAAAACACAGAAGAGCTGTTTTCCAAGCAAGGTGAAATTTAATGCCAGAATTCCAGTATTTAAATGTCTTAGCAATTAGCCTGTAGTGTTAAAGACGATGTATGATAAGCATATAGTGTATGTGTGTAGCTATACACATATACTGTATATATAATTACAGAGAGAACTTCTCTAGCAAGTGATAATAGTAAACTCTTTAAATGTTACACTGAAATCAAACAGCACAGTTAGATTAATGCCATGTGTTTTGAGTCCTGGCTATAGACTACTCAAAAAGGAAGTAGAGAGTTGAAGTATCTCCTCAGAAGAATCATGGAAGGCCCCTTGACATTATTTGATTCTCCCTCCAGAAAAAGTGGCTTGAACAGGGCCTTGCATATAACTATGTGAACTGTCTTAATTGTTTCATTTTTTAAGGGGCTTATTACAGCAACCTGGTCAAGGTTCAAGACCACTTACTCTTTTCCTCTGGTGAAACATAATTTGGTCACTCATAAACTATAGTATTTGGACTGCAGCCTAAAGGCTAAAAAGCCTATATCTTTTAACAAACCTAAGACAGTAACTATTCCCTCTATATTTACAGATACATGTATTTTTTTTCTTTGCAAAAGTAGTAACAATCAGTAAACAAGAAAGCGCTGCTAGCATTTTGGACTTTCCAGCTAATTCCTCAGCAAAGACAATTTACTGTGTCCTAGTTGTATTTAGGATAAAAATAAGAGGAACTTCCTAGAGACAGAAGTGATTTTTCTAGTCAGTTACCTATAAGGAGATATATTGATTTCTATTGGTAGTACTTGTTTCTGCCTACAGATGTATATTGTGTCCAGGGGTTCAGAAAACAGAGCTTTTAATTCTTTGTAACTAGTAGCATTGTGTGAAAGGTATTTTGTTTTTGCTGTTGTTTTAACTGCAACTACAAAAAATATTGCACACATCAGTTTAAAATGAATTGACCTTTTGTTTCAATGAGGGCCCTGTGTTACTTGTTATAGAGTGACTCCATTTGCCCATGCAAATAAGCACAAAGCCAGGATATTATCAGGCAATGGCAAAATTAAGAGGTAGGTCAGATTTAATGGAAACATCTGTCATTAACCCTTTTACAGAAACTGCCTCAGGGAATCCTTGCAGATAAAAGCTATGCTAAGCTATCTTACCTTGCTTTGCCAAGCTGCAAAAGGATGGCAATCACAACGTACAAATTCCGCTCAGAGGATTTACTTTAAAGAATGCCGCATCTTAGAACTTGGGAGAAAAAAAAAAAAAAAAGGCTTATTTTGTGTATTTTTCTCCTTAAGAAAAACTTAAAAACCATGGAACAATTAAGGCTGTTACTCAATTTTAGATTTTACACCAGCCGACTAACTCCCTGCTGATGGCTACATTATGCCAAGAGTGTCATCTTATTAATACCTCAAGTTGCAAATGATATATTTACATACTATTTTCTGAATTAGAAACAAAATTAGAAACAGAAAGTGAAAACAAAATTATAAAAAAAATAGAAACAAAGTTAGGGGAAAAAAATGATAACCAGAGCTGCACATGAAAATATATCTTTGCCTATTTTGTGTAGCGGTAATAAAAAAGTTAATTCTGTTAACTGAACATTTATTGAAGATAATTCAATTTATGAAAATTTAACAGTCATTTGGATGCCATTTATTTATATTTCTTTAAATTATCAGTTACTAATAACAGAAACATGAGTCAGTTGGTTTGCATTTGCAATGAAATTTAAAACATAACTTAAGAAGATTACAAGTCATGCAATAAACTGCATTTGAAAATAGTTTCTTTTTTATTTATATAAGTGAACACAAGTATTAATAGTATGAATTTGCTAGTAAGAGGGGAGGAAAATCACTGAATATCTGCAGAGGAAAAAACTAAGTAAAAAATAATGCTTCTGGTGCTTTAGCTATGTTATTCACAATATATTTGCCCTTAAAATTATTTTGCTTCTTTTTTCTCTTAATATTTTTATTTACATGTTTGCCTTCTTTATGATATTGTATTAATTCTTTGTTCATTTGATCTTTGTGTCTTTTTTCCTTAATTCTCTTTGTCTTCACACCATCCTATCATCAGTGTATCTGGGCTTTTACTGTAATTTATGTTTTTGAAAGTAGGATGCTACTTTTTAAAAATATAACTTTAAGATTACCTAACTCAATAAACATTGTAAAATGAACAGAATGGACATTTACCTTCTCTTTCTTTTCGGACTTTTGGTATGACCTCATTCCTTTGAGTAAGAGGGGCCCACAGATGCCTGTGCAAGGAGCTGAATGATGAGCTATTTTATTCTACACCTAAACTTCCCAAAACCATGCAACTGAATTGAGTTGAATTATTCTGAATATTACTTTGGATAGATTAAGGGACATAAAAGAGAAATAGAGCAACCATTGGATATGTATCTGTTTTTAAAAAATACAGTATTGAGTTTTAACTTTAAGCATTAATATGTTTGAAAACTATTGTTGGACTTCAAAAAAAAAAAAACCAACAAAAACAAGTGATGTCAAGCTCCAACTGTAGAATTAAATGGACTTGAAAATGTTTTACAGTGTTTCATAAGTCATCTGTTACTTTTATATTAGTCAAGAGTTAGCACTTTATTTCAAAATATAAATCCTCTCTGCTGCTTTCCGTGCGTATGAGAGTGTCGATCTTTATCAGTGGGTCCATCCTGGATTGTGTGGTCCTCAGAGGTGGGTACAAGTCTTTCTGCACTGACCATTTTTAAAGAACTTATTTCAACATTATGCAAAATTAGACATGTAATTAGTATTTTTTTTTTATGACAGATGGTTTCAGTGGGCACTTACATGCTAATACTTGAATTTAGTGTGTAATTCTCCTATGTACAGGAAGGCATGGCCAAGAACAGTTTTAAAACAGTTGTAGCACATATGACCCTAGACCTGAGAAAAGATCAAGAACATTCAGTGCTATCTTGCTGTCCCAAATCATAGTGCTGTAGGCTCTTGGTCCCAGAGGCAAGTAAGACCTGCTCAGTTAATTGGTAAGGAATGCAGACTTCATTGAGTACCTTCAGCTACCTTCATATAGCCACCGGAAATATGGTATTTACCAGTAAGATTTTCTTTTTACTCAGTTAAATAAGCCATGGGATCTCCTAGGTGTCATTGTATTTTGTTCTTGTTTCCTCATTTATGATATTCTTTTCATGTAATAGTTGGACAAGATGTTCTGGGGTTATTGAAATTTGGCTGAAATGTGTATTTTGAAAGAAATCTTACTTTTTCATTTTTATCAAGTTTTAATGATTCTCTTCCATGACTCCTTTTGGTGATTAAATGCTCAAAGCAAGATCTGTCAGTAAACAAACATCTTGTTCCTAGTTCACAGGGGAAAATACTATGCCTTGAAAATAGGGTATATGCCATTCAGGGTGGTTAAGGTTTCTCTTTGGTCTTTGCAATTCCTTTGTTATGAAGCAAGAGCTATGAAATTCCCTCTCTGATTTATAATTCGAGGTAAGACATTGACTTTTCTTTTTCACATCCTGTGGACTATTAACCTGTATCCTAAAGACCCCTATCATTTAGCTGGACTGTTGAGAACCCTTGCCACATTGTATCTCTCTTTGATAATCGGGACAAGAATCCTTGGCTTCAGTCAACAGGTGCCTCTTTCTTGAAGGGTCATCTGGGGTAGAAGAAGCAGTTTCCTAACTGATGGGCCTACATAGCCTAAATCTAGATTCTTAGTGTGAAACATTCTGTTGCTATTTTTTCCCCCCAAACCATAATAGTTCATTATGCCAACATGACCTTTCAAAATGGTCTATTGGAATTACTTTTTACCCTCCTTTTTTAAACAATTTCAATGTATTGAATCGAATAGCATCGTATAGTTCAGAATTCAAAAAGTATAAAAACATGTACAACAACAACAAATATTTTTCCCATTCCCGTTCTCCATCTGCCTGGTTTCCCTGCCTTTTGCTCCTCAAAAGTAAGTTGTTATTGGAAACTTGTATGTTCTCCTGGACTTTCTTTACTTGCTGATGCTTTTTTAGTAGGTCATACCTATTTTCATTCTCCTAATTTATACATGTCCATGTTCACTTGACGTTCACAAAGTGCCTTACTATGAAGTGACATTTAACAATGTGCATGTTGAATCTGGGTACTTTTTGCTTGGCTTTGCATTCATCTTTCCACTTATGTTTTGAAGAGAAATTTCATATTTTCTTTGCTCTAATTCTGGTTGCCAGGATGGCTGAATGCCATTCCTGGAAGGGGTGTGCGTTCGAGTTGGCACAGAGAGAACAACTGGCACAGGAAAAGGAAACCATTCCTGTGTCAAGGATATTTATCTATTCATTATTTTAAAAACTTTTATTGTTTCCATCACTGACCCTTCATCATATGTGACCCATGTCTTCGGGTACTCTTTTAAACAAAGAACAAGGCATGTTCCTGGGTAATGCTCAACATACTCCCAACTGGGCATATTGGGGCTCTGTCTATGGTAAGATTATGATTTTGGTAGCCAGATCTTTATGAATAAGTAGCGAATAGTCTCATACTATTATTTTCAAACTGTCCTCTGAGGAAGGCATTAGGTTTTTTTGTAGATGATCCTGAAGCCAGTTAGTAAAGGAAAGGGGAAAGAACATAACCCTACTACTTTTATCCCTTTTCTAAGTCTTATCCTTGTAAGATTTCTATTGAAGAAATATTCCAACAGCTTAAAAAAAGTTTGAAGTCCACTGCTCCTAATGTCTTAGCTGGAGTTAAGAAATCATGTTCTTTAGTCTGGTTGTGACTCATTTTTGATACCATGTTGCATGGGGTCCAACAATCTGATGAGAACAAGCTGCAGCCCACTTTGCAAAACTGATACGATTTTGGAAAATTTGAGTGTAAATGTATGTTATTTAATTGACTTACACTTTTCATGCATCAGAGAAAGTCACCGTTTAAAGCGTTTCTGTGGGCAATTTTTTGTAACAGATTTCTTTGTGAATGAATAATGGCCTGTGTTACATTGTCTAGGTTTGAGCATTTTATTTATATTTTCTTTAGGGAAAGACCATGTATCAAATAAGAGAGAGTACAATAGCACTGACTTCCTAAAATACCTGAAAGGTGTAACAGTAAGGGATACAAATATCGGAGTAAAGACAAGAAGCAACAGAGGATTGGAAGGAGTTTTATTTTACTGAGGTAGGGGAGGAAAATATAACAGCTAAAAAAAAAAAAAAAAAGAAAAAGAATTGCACTGGCAGTAATTTGAAGATGAGAGAATGGAGTAAGATAATTTAGTTTACTAAAGAGTTTTTACCAATTGATGACTCTGTAGTGAGGAATTTGAAAGCACCAATATAAGTCTCTACAATATTTTTGTTTGACTTTAGTATTTGCTTACAATTTAGGGAAAATAAGATTCCTAGAATCATAGTGATTAAAACATTAAAGTTGTTACTTTATATTTGGAAATCAGTCCAGTTCATTTATGTAGCATCTGGTTGGAGTTTATATATTAAAGGATGATAATATAAACAATGTTTCGCATGTCACTGGCATTAAGTAAGTGATCACCGAATCCTCCTATATCCTAATAATTCTACCAGCATTAGCTGCCTTCAAATTAAGTAGGTTTCTAAACGGTTAAAAATCAAGATAATACAAAATTAGAAAACTCATATTTTGTGGTTAAATTAGTACATTAATTACAGACACCAATAACATATTTAAGAAAACCAAGTAACAGCAATAACAGACGACATTAGTTAACATTAAAAACTATTTTTTAATTTTTAAATTAATTTTTTAAAATATTTTATGTATTCATTTGAGAGAGAGAGTAAGTGAGATAGAGAGAGCACAAGCAGGGGGAGGAGCAGAGGGAGAGGGAGATGCTGGACTCCATCCCAGAATCCTGGAATCATGACCTGAGCCGAAGGCAGACGCTCAACCTACTAATCTACCCAGGGACCCCTAAAAACTAATTTTTTAATTAGCTAGATATATTAAACATATTGAAGGTAATATAGGCAGAGATTGTTCATGTTGCAATTTCTTTTTAATTCTATTTTACTTAAACTGTTATAAGTTGAAAGTCATGTGTACATTTTTTGTTTAATGTAGTCTTCTGTTTACTTTGTTTTGTTAGTAGTTTCTATCATTCCTTTTTAAGTTCAGTCTACATTCCCTGGGTAGGACCTAAAGAAGAAGCTGCAAAAGGTAGACTTCTAGGGTCCCCTGTATTGAAGAGCAGGTTGAAGAAAAGAGGCAGAAAGAGGTTGAGAGAGGCCAAGCAAGAGGTGGGGCGAGTCAAGGCAGAAACATCCCCAAAGTATGGGTGGCAAAGAGCTGAGGAGGTTGTGTCCGACAGTCTTAAGTGCTATAGAGTGATTAAAGAGGATGAGTCCAGAAAACAGGCCCAGTGGACACTAGAAATTAAGTGGACGGTAACTTTTGAGTAAGTAGCTTCTTTAAAAAGGTAGAAGCAGAAGCATTTGCAGTGGGTTGAAAAGTGTGCAGGAGATGAGTAAGAAGAGGCAGTAAATATGGCCTGGCTTGCAGGCAATGTGATTGTTGGTGAACAAGAAAAGGAAGTGAGAAATAAGAGAAGTTGGATCAACCAAAGATAGTACGACTATTAACCCACTAACTGTGTGCTTTATTGCTATTTGTGACAAACTCCCTTCGAAGGCAGGCTTTTTTTTTTTTTTCCTTTTCTTTTCTTTTTTCCTAACTTACAGCAAATGAATCTGGAATGGTTGGTACTTTTTTCCAAAGACTTTTTAACAACTTGCTTGTGGTTTTTCACTTTTTGTCTACTATTTTAAATGTAAAAATTATTACTTAGATACTTTTGTATTGAACCAGCCTTCTATCCTCGCAATGAACACCTTATGGTTATGGTGAGTTATTCTTCAGTTTACTCCAAGATCTACTTACTAGAATTTTGCTTCTTAATTTTTAAGGGAACTTGGCCTATAATTTTATGCGTAATGTGTATGTGTGTGTACACTAAACAGCCTTAATTGTGACTTGGTATCAGTGTTGTGCTAACCTTGCAAAAGAATTGTGAGTCATTTTATGTTTTAATACTTTTAGTGTTTTAGGACTGCTTAAATGAGAAAAAAAAATTCTGTTCAACCCGGTTTTATTAGAACCAATATAAAATTACTTGGGTCAGAAACAAAAATCTTTCAACTGGCATTTTTTAGAGCTGAATCTTTAATATTCTTTTCAGTTTCTTCCAATGTCATTGGCCTATTAGGCTTTCTCATCTTCTGTCATTTGACAATATTTCTTTTTTTTTTAAGATTTTATTTATTTATTTGACAGACAGAGATCACATGTAGGCAGAGAAGCAGGCAGAGAGGAAGGGAAGCAGGCTCCCCACTGAGCAGAGAGCCCGATGCGGGACTCGATCCCAGGACCCTGGGATCATGACCTGAGCCTAAGGCAGAGGCTTTAACCCACTGAGCCACCCAGGCGTCCCAATTTGATAATATTTCTTTAAGAAAATTATTGTTAGGATGGGAGAAATTAGTATATTTTAGGCTAAGGAGAAAGAACTAGTGGATGAGTAGGAATTTGTGATTAAAAATAGACACAGGAATCATATAATTAAGGAGAAAAATTATTCTGGTGGAAAGAGTGATGGAATTAAGAATATAATTGGAAGGATCAGAAAAAAGCAGAGACAGCTATCCTTCAACTTGAGAGAAGGAGATAAAGATGGGCAAATATAGACTAATTTAGAGGTAGAAAAATTGGTAATTAAAGGGGAAACAGAAGGAAGCAAAAAGGAAAAAAAAAGATTTATTCATTTATTCTCTGCCAGGCATTGTGCAATGTGCTACATAGACATACTCGCACTTAATCTTCATGTAACCCCATGAGGCAGGTTTTATTCTCTCCATTCCATGGCTAAGGACACAGACAGGTTCAGTCATTTGCCTCAAGTGTCACTTCTGGAAACTGTAAAACTTGTATTAATACTTATTCAATATGATTACAGAGGTTTAAGTCAAAATCTTAATTTCTGTTTTCTGTGATAACACAGAATCTATCTACTATTAAGCATATATACTTGTATTTGTACATATCTGCATATAAGTGCTTGATTGCACATGGACCTTATGCGTATCTAAATATACAAATATATAAGATTAGTTATATATTAATATAATTCATGCAAGCGGATACCGAAGGATTTAATCTAGAAGGAGCCCTCTCTACGTGATGAAAATATCAGTAATGATAACAGCTTCATTTATTGAGCAACTATGTACTTGCTGACAACTTGCATTTTTTATGTTTTCAATCTTGCTATAATCATAAAAGGTAGAACCGTTATCACCATTTTTATACATGAGTTTATTGAATCCTGGAGAATTTCAGAAACTTGCCTTGGGTTAGGTTCATATATTCCTGAGCAGGCATTCAAACCCCAGTGAAAGAACTGTACCTCTTCATATACCAAACATTACCTCTTTTGTGATATCACTTGTTATCTGTCAAGTTTGCTTAAGATATGCTTTGCTTACCACTTACTTCTCAGATTTAACACTGTGAATCTTCAATTCTTAGAAGGTTTTTTGTTACAACTCTGCTAGGTAGGTATTCTTTGCCTGTGATGGTCTATTTGAACAAGCAAAATAAAATAAAACAGACCGTCCCTTTTATTTCACTGAAATGGCTAGCTCAGTACCATGCACAGGGCATGCACACATCAGATGTTTGTTGGTGATGCCATGATCCTTAGGGGAATGCCTGCCTACCCAACAGGACTAAAGAAACTCTACACCTGCTTATTTGTACAAAAATGAAAAACGTAGCATTTTTTAAAAACCCTGTGACCATATGACTGATGATTTTTCTGCTTGGCAGAAAATAATTCAATGTAGACTTTGGAAAATTCACATTTCAAGAAACTTCGAAGACATTTGTAATGATCATATACAGTCACTTACTTATCCATTCCCATTTTCTTTCTCCCTTTCACTTTTATGCCTCTGTGCCCACAGCATGTGAAAGCACTGAAAGAAAATAAGAATCTTAAACTCATAAACATACCTGCTTACCATCTGGCAGGCATCCCAGCAGTCTGGTGATCTCCTTAGTTATCCAGCAGATAGTAGAAAAACAAGAGTCCTGTGAAGATTTCACATGTTGCCATATCCCTGCCAGATGGTGATTTGTAAAACATGGACAAATTGCACTGGCTTCACTTCCCTCCGACAATCACAACAGAAACACTGTAGCAATGGTGTTTAATTTGAATGCAACTTCAACTGAGTCACTTTTAAGGTATAAACATCTAAAGGTTATTTGGATGAAATGTTTCATTATCTCCAGAGAGCTGGACCTTCCCAGGCCTGCTATTCTGTGCACTGCTGTTCCTAGGGTTCTCCCTTAAAACAAAAAACAAACAAACAAAAAACTATGGAGGGTCAGGAAATGTCAACATCATGGGACACTTGATTACGACCTGCTGGTTCTTTGCCACAATATGTTTTTCTGTCATCTGATGATGGGCTGTAGGACTAAAAATTTTATTGACAAATTTGACAATCAGGCAACTTCACATTGGAACATGCAGAACTGAATCTAGGGAGAAGCAGGGAATTCTACTCTCTCTGTGACAATAAAACAGTTAAGTATTTTTAAAATAATACTTTCCCACTGTTTCAGTTGTTCTTTGTGGTCGTCTACACAATACTCATGTCGCTGGTCAGTTGAGAGAAAAATGTCAAACAAGCGGTTTAACACTGGGTAAATAAACTACCATTGTGTGGTTCTAAGTCTTTCCAGCAGGCTTTGGTCTGAAAGCATAGTTGGCCAAAGAGGGAGGTCTTTCCAACTCTTCTCAGTGATTCGAGGTCTGCCTGGATCCACAGACCCAAGCTTTGATGATATGGAGGGAAAAATGATAGACGATAACCAACTCTTCCCTGTTCCAGTAGCTACATTTGTTCAGTTTTTTCTTCTTGGTAAGAAATGTGCCTCCTATTTCATCTGATGATATGGATCCAAAGGCATTACATGACTCTTTTTTTTTTTTTTTTAAGATTTTATTTATTTGACAGAGAGAGAGATCACAAGTAGGCAGAGAGGCAGGCTGAGGGGTGGGGGGAGAAGCAGGTTCCCCGATGAGCAGAGAACCCGATGCGGGACTTGATCCCAGGACCCTGAGATCATGACCTGAGCCGAAGGCAGCAGCTTAACCCACTGAGCCACTCAGGCGCCCCTCTTTTTTTTTTTTTTTTTTAAAGCAAGAGTTTTATTAAGATCTATTTACAACATCAATTTATTCATAAAGTGTATATAAGTGTATATAATTCAGTTATTTTAGTACATTCAGAGTTGTATAAACATCACCACATTCGATTCGAGAACATTTTCGTCAGCCCGGAGAGAAATCCCATACTCATGAGCAGTCATTTCTCCTATCTCCCCTGACATTTTTCCCCTAAGCCCACCAGCATAGGTAACCATTAATCTACTTTCTGTCTCTAAAGAGTTGCCTATACTGGACTTTTAAACAAACAGAATCGTATAATATGAGTTTTTTTGTGTGTGTGTTTGGCTTCTTTCATTTAGCATAATGATTTCAAGGTTCATCCATGTCCTGTTTCAATACTTTATGTCTTTTTGTTGCCAAATAATATTTCATTGTATGGATATACCAGAGTGTATTTATCCATTTATCAGTTGATGGGCATCAAGGCTGTTTCCACCTTTTTTTTTTTTTTTTTAAGGAAATGTGGCCATGAGCATTTGGGTGCAAATTTTTGCTGACTTAGTTGGTAACTCTAATTTTAACCTTTTGAAGAATGCAAGGACAGTTTTGTTTGTAACTCCATATTTTGTGTAGGTGAGATAACACAGTTGGACTCTAGATACACTAAACTTCTGTAATCTAGAATTTTAGTTCCTATTCCAGCATAATGAATGGACATGGATTTTAGATTTTTTTTAAGAGACTTTATTTATTTATTTGAGAGAGAGTGAGCAAGAGAGAGCAGGAGCCAGTGGAGAGGCAGAGCCACAGGGAGAAGGAGACTCCCTGCTGAGCAGGGAGCCTGCCCGAGAGCTCAGTCCTGGGACTCCAAGATCAGATGGTGACCTGAACCAAAGGCAGATGCTTAACTGACTGAGCCACCCACATGCTCCTGGATTTTAGAATTAGACACACGTAAATTTTAATACTAATTTCACCACTTATAAACCTATGATGTTGGGCATATTACTCAATATATATTAAATTTTATTCTATCATCTATAAAATGAGGATAATAACACTAATTTTGCCTGGAGTTTACATACATGAAATGTGATGCTATATCAAAAAGCAGCTAGCACAGTGTTGAAAACAGTAAATTTTTTCTTTTTTTAAAAGATTTTATTTATTTCACAGAGAAAGAGACAGGAAGAGAGGGAACACAAGCAGAGGGAGTGGGAGAGGGAGAAATGGGCTTCCTGTTGAGCCAGGGAGCTAACGCAGGGTCCTCGATCTCAGGACCCTGGGATCACCACTGAGCTGAAGGCAGATGCTTAAGGTCTGAGCCACACAGGTGCTCCAAAAATAGTAAATTTCTAATAAATGTTATTTTCTTTTAATAGAAATTGTTTGTTATTTTTCCTTCTGTGTACCTGAGGTGTAGGGAGAGGCTTAAAGAAAAACTTTTGGTGATGATTTAGGTATTCAGATGAGGGCTTTCTTGGCTGATTTATAGGTACCTAGGACAAAAGAATCACATTTTTATGTTCATTTTTTAGAACTATATTTATAATTTAATAATCAGAAAACATTAAAAACAACATGTACAAAACATTGCTGTATCTTTTAAGAACTTGGTGTAAAAAAATGAGACTTTTGTTGAAATTCTTACACAATTATGTCTACCTTGTCTTAAGATTTAGGGGCTCATTTCACATGTAGACCATCCCATAAAGAATTGAAATGAGAAGGAAGTATGAAGGAATAATTTCTTTGTTGTTGTTGTTTTGTTTTAACTGAGGTATAGTTGACATATAACATTGTATAGATTTAAGGGGTACTGAGGATAATTTCTAGTCAGAGTTTCTAACTGAAGCATTTGTGTAAAGAAACAATTTATGATTTTCAAATACTGGGCCCTTGGCCAACCCAGTATAGTAATGTCCACTTAGTTCCGTAGACATGACTAGGGCTTCCTAAAGGAGGTGTTATAAGTCACAAACATCTGAAGTCTTTAAGCTGTCATTAGGGATGTCCTCCTGACTTCAGCATAAGCCCTGCTTACAGCACACAGAATGATATGAATGTTGAAAAATCGTTAGCAAAGTGGATTGCATCATCTTCCCAAGAATGGAATGCCCACATGAAATAATTTTCTGCATGCACAAAATCCAGCCTTACGTGTAACCTAAATGCTTTTTACCTCATTTAAAGTCCATTTCCATTAAATTCATTTTCCTGAGTCAAAAGTATTATTAAAGAGCATGATAATCTATTAAAAGAACAGAAAATATATATATATCTAGATTAGCCAGTTTTCTCCCCGTTCCCCAGTCTTTAACTATCCTAGAGAAGTTTAGCTCAGCATAAATGGTGTGACCACAGTAAAACCAAGATGTTTTCTTTTACCATGTCTTTGGGTGGCCATCCTGCTGACCCTTTGAAACTTGAGAGGTATTTGAAAAAAACAAGAAAATTTTATTCACACCTCCAAAGGTGGGTGGGGGAGGGCAAGGGGATAGAGGGTCCTGGGAGGGTGGCAGGGTGGGGGTAGATAAAACGGTCAGGAGATGCCTTCCAGATATATTCTTGTTTATACTTAAATTACAACAAAATTTTAAACCTTTTTTTTTAAAGAGACAATTTTAAACCTTTTTATGGCTTCAAGTTCAAGTTTAGGTATCATTGTTTCTTTTATTAATAATGAATTTGATCTTAGTAATTGTATGTACTGTCACCATTCTTCTATATTTTTGTGTCAAACCAAAGAGGAATATTTGAATTCAGTAATCATTCCAAATTAGATTATTAAAAACACACTACAATTATGATATCACAAGTATTAATAAAGCTTTATAAACCCTTCTCCCAGACAACTCATGCTTTCTTTTAAAACTCAATTTGAATTTCAAGCCTAGATTCCTTCGTACTGTCATTTTAAATCAATAACATCTGGAAAGTGGGGGGGGAATAGTTCCCCTTTCAGCTCTTCAGAACAGATTTCATTTCAAACCCGCCAGAAAACTTAGACCCACTGCAAGATTAACTTTTGCATCACTTTTTTTTTTTTTTTTTTTTTTTTAATTCTCTTCTTGCCCGCTCCTCCCCTCTGGTTATATTTTCCTCCTCTGCTCTTAAATGTGTCTATTACCCTCAGGCTTTGACCTTGGGCAGACTGTGAGCACAAAGTCATGTTATTTAGAGTGAAGTAACACCAGTAGTCAGGAAGGAACAATGTAGTTCAAGCCAGATAAAATAAATCTCTCATTTCCTGTCAAGGGACTGAGCCAAAAGCAATGATGAGAGACAGAGGGGGCAAACCGCCGCAACTCGAAACACAGACGCTTGGGATAGACACAACCACAGGCCTCCTTTGAATATAGACAACAAAACCAAAAACAGCCAGAGTGACAGGAGACACATAATAGCTATGGGATAAACCAAAACATAAAACGGAGGGGGATCTGTGCAATTCCCTGGCCACAGAAAAGACATATTCAAATTGCTTAAGTGGGAATCTTGAGAACAACCCTGAAACGTGGGAGGGGTTTCCTTGTACAGAATGGGAGTTTCATAAACTTGGAAACACACCTGGGTGGCTGCCACTTTTGACCAAGTCAGCTTTAGAATGAAAACCATGGGTATTTATTTGTAAGTGACTATTTGTGAATAACTGCGTGTTGAAATTTGCAAATAGGCCTGGGAAGGAATTTCCATATTCAATTCAATGGACTTACACAGTGGTTATCAGTGTACCCATCTTTAAGAAAGTTGGCTTTTGAATAACTGCTGATTTATTAAACAAACACCGAGAGAGCGCCTGCTGGTGTTGTTCAAAGTTATTTCAAATATTTAATCCTTTTAATCCTTAAAACAACTCTAAGAGGAGGCATTGTTTTACTCTTATTTTAGGATTGAGAAGCTTGAGAGGTGAAGTAACTTTCTTGGCCTCACAGGGCTAGTGAGTGATAGATCCTTGATCTGAACCCAAACAGTGGGGGTCCGGAGTCTACTCCCTTAATTACTATGCTTCTCTGAATACTCCACTAGCATGACATTTTACTAATCTTAGTTGTTTGCAAGTCCTGCTCAGACTCTTTTGAAAGCCATTATTTATTCAGAAGCACAATGAGACTTCTGAATGTTCACGTCAGATCCAGGAGAAATATTAAAAAAAAAAAAAATGTGAGAACATGCTACATTCATTAACAATGCCAAGTATTTCACTTTGGTCCAAAGCTCTTCCAAGACCGTAAGGGACTCAGAGTTCAATCATTTATTCATTCATTTGTTCCTTCAATAAATGCTCGTTATTGAGTTCTACTACATGCTAGGCACTGTGATGAGTGACAGAGTGGTCTCCTGGCTGACACACAATCAAGGATGTATTTTAGGTCCGATTTGTTACAAGATATACTGTGTAGAAATCCTCATAAGGACAGAAGAGTTCTTAAAGACCAATATTAGTTTATATTTGAGGACAGGATTTTTTTTTTAACTCAGTAAGATAAATGCCTTTTGAATCAAACATTTAGAAGTCATCATGTGGAGATGTAAACATTCTTTAAGGTTGTATACCCAAAGACTCTGAACACTTAGTGCTGTGATGACAATGGACATACACCCATCCTTAAGAAAGAGAGCATGCCTCATTGTGCGAATGTTTGTAAGAAGCATAAAGTCTTAATATGCACTCTTCTGTGATCCTCTTACACTTTCTAGACTGGAAAAGGTAGCAGTGTTTTGTCTCTTAATACACACTTTGTATAATTCAATTGTTGTACATAACATACTATACTAGACTTATCTAGTAGATGCAACAGTATTATACTTACCTGCCATCCTAAGTTTTCTGAGTGGAGTACTGTGTCCTCTGTCTCTGTGTTCTAATACCTGTCATTGTACATGGCATATGGGAATTACTCAGTGCATAATTGTTAAATGAATGGACGAATATAGTGTGCACAAACATATGAAGCAGAGGCATACACATACATTTTGTATGTGTAATAGGCAAATCATGGATGGTCCAAGGCAAATGATGCTATTAAAGGCACTGACTATTCTTTTTATAAAATAACAGTATTGATATGATAATTTATTTGAATGCTTACTGTAAAAGGCCCCGTAACACCTGTTTCTATGTTTAGCGTAGGTTATTTCATTTAATCTTTATCCTAATTCTATGAAATATGTATATGCTTTGTTATGAGGCCAAATTAAAAATGACCATAAGTGATGGACTGTTTTACTTTAAATATTATGTAATTCAATTTATTCTATTACTAATGGAAATGTCAGGAAAATAGGAAATATATATTGTTCTCTTCAATTTCTAAGAAATACTAGAGTTGTCTAAGTTCAGGAGGTAACTTTGGCTCACATTTGTTTTTGTGAGCAATTCCATCAAATTTTCCGTATCCACAAAGAGGAAAACTCATGTGGAATGGGAAGGTTTTGTATGGGCACTGTATGATTGTGTGAGGAAACTTGTGCTGGGTTAGGATGTAAAAAACACAGAAATGCCCCCAAAAGGGACTTAGGGAACCCTTGCCTTAACCCCCGGAGAAATTCAGTGAGAAAAAATCTGTCGGACTGTTGAGACATCCGTGGGTGGAGCATAAGATTGCTCCAGCACACTCATGCTTTAATTTGAATTAGAAATCTGCCTTTTGGGTCACCTGGGTGGCTCAGTCAGTTAAGTGGCTGCCTTCGGCTCAGGTCATGATCCCAGAATCCTGGGATCGAGCCCCACATTGCGCTCCCTGCTCAGCAGGGAGCCAACTTCTCTTTCTCCCTCTGCTTGCTGCTCCTCCTGCTTGTGTTCTCTGTCAAAAAAATAAATAAAATCTTAAAAAAAAAAAAAAGAAATCTGCCTTTTATAGACTTGGAACTTTACTTTAAAAGGCAGGCTTTCATATTATTATATGTTTAGCAATCTCTTCGCATATGATGCCTACACAGAATACAAAATATTTGAATAAAATGAGAAATTAACTCAGACATTCAGATATTTTGTTTCCTGATGCCCTTAATAGTTGCACGAACAGGTACCTGATAAGTACTGGCTAGATTTTTGCTTTCCGATATTTATTGACCTTTTTACCTCTCTGTTTTGTCTTCTGTTGACAGAAAATGGGACTTTTGCTTAATCTAACCCAGGATGTTTCCTTTAAACAAAAACAATTGCTTCCTTTCTACAGGAAATTTATGAACCAGAAGGTCTGTGGAAACAATTCATCTCTTCTTTAGGTAGTTTGCAACACAGTGTGAGCCTAAGGCCATCTCAGGCTCTGGTGGGGAGCAGTATCAATTACTTTTATATGCTTCAACATTGTGTTATCTATTCCATCTCTCCTCTACTAATATTCATATTTGGGATATGACAATTAAACTATGATAAATGTTAGTAATGCATTATTTAAGAAACAGGTTTGCTGAAGGTTATGTGTGCTTCACAAAAACGAAAACTGAAATCTTTGAAAAATAGAAAATTTCAAACAGCAGCACTGTATTGTAACTATGAGTAAAAGATGAGGCTCAAATAAAAAATATTCTCTTCATGGACCAAAGATGACAATGAAAAAGACATATCTGTTGGTGCCCTTCTTTACCTTTCTTCATGAAAACATCCAATGAAACCAAATATCATGATCAAAACCGTTAGAAGGAAGTAATTTTTTATGAACATTCTACAAAATTATAGAATTCATTGCTGCTAGCTATCATTGAAGCAAGTGACATAGTAAGTATACTTTTTTAAAAGGGTGAATCATTTTTATGAATATGAAGAACATTTTAATTACATTATTTATAGGAACTTTAAGAAATTTCAGTCAGTCACACTTCTGAACAGATCAATAGCTTGGTCAAGAAGAAACATTTCCAAATTTTGTTAGCACAGCACATTTGATCTAGTTTTGAACCTCTAGATTCTGCTAAGAATATCAGGCAATATTTAAGACAGATTCAGATTAGGATAAATATTGGAAAATCTGTTTTGTCAATTTTAATGACTTTATTATTACCTTGCATACATAATACTATAAAGGTACATACTGATATTATTATGCTAAGGTTAATGCATAAGCATTAGTACTAACAATAATACCAAGGCTTTCTAAAACTTATATTCTTTATGTACCTTGTGTGTGACCTTAGTTCTTATTTCTGTAATAAAAATGCTATGTTTATCCAGTTACATATTTTTCTCATGATATTTGAAGACATTTAAAAATGGTTAAATTCAGTGTTGATTCATCACTTAGGTTACAATTAAAGTACTCAGCACTGTGTCTTGTGCATGGTAGATGTTGAGTAAACAAACAACTTTAGTGATTGATTTGGGGCCTTTACAAGAGGACCTAGAATTATTTAGTGTGTGCTTAGTCTTCATTTTTAAATTTAGTTTAAAACAAAGTTATAGGGCACCTGGGTGGCTCAGTAGGTTGGGAGACTGCCTTCAGCTCAGGTCATGATCCTGGAGTCCCAGGATGGAGTCCCACGTTGGGCTCCCTGCAAAGCGGGGAGTCTGCTTCTCCCTCTGACCATCCCCCATCTCGTGCTTTCTTTCTTTCTCTCTCTCTCTCTCATTCTCTTCTCTCAAATAAAATCTTTAAAAAAATTAAAACTTATTATTAACCAATGTATTAAAAAAGTAAGTCTTACCCAAATTTATTAGTTTGTCATATATCACAAGAACATTCTGAGATTTAGAGGTGATTTTTTTTTTAAGCAGTTACTGATTATTTCTTTATAGCCAGGTACAGAAACTATTATCAAATGATCTTTTCTAACTTTCACTGAGGTATCTGGTTGTTTCCTGAGCAGGGGCAGCACTTTTTATGCTTTAAGTTTTATAGTTTTATAAATATTCCTTTCAATATTTTATTCAATAGGCTCCTGTCATGAGAACAGTTTGGAAAGTTTTTTGGTTTTGGGGTTTTTTTGCAGTTAAATTCACAAGAGTAGCTCAATTTTGACAAATAGACTCCATGAATGGTTTAAGGACTTTGACATACGTAGTTATGGTACTTAATATATATGCAGTCTTTAATCAAACGAGCTCCAAATACTTTAATGTCCTCATTAAATTCTTATAACTGACAGTATTTCTTTAACTCCAAACTGATTCCTCTCTCTGCTTTCTGAATCCAAGAATGTCACTTTTCTTGCACATGACATCACTAGTAAGCAGTATTTTGGAGCTTGAAAAATCAGTATTTTCATCTTGACAAATGTTTTTAATGTTTAGGATGGAAGGACTGAACGTATATACATACCTAAGATAGGTTTCACTTGGTGAACAAGTATTCAGGGAGTCTTATGATACGCAAAACTCTTTTGTACCATTCAGAGGATATGAGAAGTCCCTCTACTATTCCCCCAGGACCATCAAAACTGATCTCTGGGATTATTCAGCTCAGGTGTCTCTGTTCCCTTTGAAGAGAAACAAATTTTCCTAGATGTCCAGGTTTTCTAGTTTAGAACTATTAGTATATTTTGATTATGGACAAGGAAGAAATATGCTGTACTTTAGAATTATAATTAATGTATTAAATGCTTGGGATTCTTTATAAAGTTTCCCTCCCCCATCACAAGGTATTCCAAACAGTTAATTTTAATAATCCCTGCAGAAATGTAGGCCAGGGAAATATTTAGTATCTGTAGAAAAAGGTTGAAAATGACTATGTTTTTTAATTATCAGAGGAAATTCATGTAGGTGATGAGCGATCAGGGTGCCTAGTGTCTTATGACAATATAACAACAGTATTGCTGCAGTTACTTTCCTTCTGCCATGTACATGTATTTGGTAGAAATTTGTGTGTGGTAAATCTGTAATCTTTTTACTTAATGAATTTTTTTGTCACAAAACATTTTATAATTTAGAAAGTGAAGACTCAGGGGTGTTAGGTCATTTGTCTAAGGTCACACAGTGAGGAAGTTAGGACCATGGACATTTCCAACTCGAATTTCTGTTCACTTGCCTAACTGCTAAAGAAATAGTATTTAGAACAGATTTTTTCCTGCAGGCTGGTCTTTTGAATTTATTTCAGAATACAGCCATAATTATGTATTAAGCACTTGCCATATATTCATCACAGAGCTAGGTTTTATACAAATATACAGAAATCAGGTCCAACCTTCCTGGGAAAATAATGCCAACATAACTGAACTAGGGCAATGCAATAGATGAGCCTGTCTGATCACATTGGCATGAATTATTTTTTTAATTAAAAAAATTGAGATGCATACCTAGTTTCTATAATAAGATTAATATCAGCAAGTTTAGAAAACAAGCGTTCGCTTCTATTGTATCTGTGTAGTTTAGCTTCCTACAGGACTGAGCCACTTCCGATTAGACACAATAGGCAATTGATGAAACTTTCTTGATTAAATGAGTGGCTTTTAATTGGTGAAGTTTTAAATTTAATATGTTTAATATATTATCTTCCTTGTATTTATGCCATTAGAAAAAATATGAAAGATATCAAATGAGTAAGGAAATTAATATGTATATACTGTGCAATATGGATAAAATTTTAATTGATCTGATAATGCTGAGATCATTCTACAGTCATTAAACCTGGAGAAATATTTTATTATTTTTGCAACGATTTGGGCTTTAACTACCTTACGTGTATATATTTTCCCTTTTATTATTAAATGTGAACCATATCAGATTTGTTAATGTACAAATGAGAATATCTTATTTTAAATTTACTTTTCTGATTGCAACAATGTTGCAGAGGGCTTTTGTTTGTTTCTGTAATCAATGAATTAAGAATAGCCCTTTGCATCCAACTCATCTGTGTATTATCTCTCCAGTGTTGACTTTAGTGAGACCTTGAACAGTCACCACTACACAATATACTTTAAAATTTTAAAAGCTATTTGCTTTGGCATGTTTTAGTCTAGAAATTGAGAAATTATTTAGTCATAGCTAATCTGACTTAACACAGGAAAAACCATCAAATCATCATCTCTTTTTGAATCTATTTTTTTTTCAGGACTTTATTACTTCTGGGGATATAAGTGACTCATATGTGTTGGGAAAACTCACAGTTTCCATGATTGCTCATATTTTTTGACTTTAATATTTACCATTCGAAATTATATTTTATCCTGCTATGGATATGAGGAAGAGGAAGAGCTCCTGAAGTCTCTTTCCCAGTAAAACTAGGATTGGATAGCATAGGGAATAAATAGTTAAGTTTTTCTCATTTTGACGCTAAGAATCAAAAGAAATTATAATAAATAAAGTAGTTTTATTTTTTTATTTTTATTTTTTTTAAGATTTATTTATTTATTTGACAGACAGAAATCACAAGGAGGCAGAGAGGCAGGCAGAGAGAGAGGAGGAAGCAGGCTCCCCGCTGAGCAGAGAGCCCGATGCGGAGCTCGATCCCAGGACCCTGGTATCATGACCTGAGCCGAAGGCAGAGGCTTTAACCCACTGAGCCACCCAGGCGCCCCAATAAAGTAGTTTTAAAAAGCAGTGAAAATTGTAAGAATCACGGTTTGTAATTTTTAATTGAGATGTCCACATGAAGATCATAGGGAGCTCTGCGACTTGGTTGAGCCCAGTGAGATTACGTATCTGTAAACAGGGCTGAGGCACTGTAAATATTGATGAAAGTATTACAGCTTAGAAGACTCAGAAGTAGCAGACAAACTGATTTCCATTCATTCTCTCTCACGTACCACTCAAGAGTGAATAGTACAAAGTTGAATTATTCTCTGTTGGACTTCAGATCTAAAATAAGTAATTTCCCACTATGGGTAGTAAAAAAAAAAAATCTTCTGTCTTTTTTATCTTCCTTTATTTTAATTATATGGGGCTCTACCTGGGTCGCTTTTTACTCTTTTGGAAAAATACAAACCAAAGTGGGGGTTGAAGTTTCCATTATGTCAATAGGCCTCGAGAATGTGGCAATATTTGGTTGTGCAATTAATTTGTTTCACAAAGGGAAGAGCCCTCCTTAGGGTTTTTCGGAGCTGACACTGGAACTCCCCAAACCCAGGCACATGTCACAGGATTGTGGTGAAATCCTGCTCTATGGGTCACTGGGAATCACAACAGAAAGAGTCCCTCTTGACCCCGGGTTCCTAGAGTTGGTATTGTCACTGTTCCACAAGGTAACAGGAAAGCCTGGGTGGGATGAATATTCAGAACCGCTGAATTCCTCCTCCCTGCCATGGGAGAGATTCCAGGGAACGCAAGGCACATGTTTTGCCCTGAAGAAACTTCCACATCCACATGGTTCTGGCTGAAAGAAAGGTTTATTTGGTGACTCGTTTATCTCTATCTTCCTCTGTTAATTTTGGTAGGGTTTTGTTTTTGCTTCTAGAAACTGTATAATTAAAGCTCTCCAAATATTAACAAAATATACAGGACAGTTGTGTCATGTTTCAAATTTCCATTTTTACCTTTTTCTCCTTTTATATCTCTTTTTGGGGAAGAGGGAGTGCGTGACTTTAGAAAGCATCCTAAAAATATTTAGGAACATCATGATTCCTTATACATTTACCTGCCAAGTTTTTAGATTACTACTTTTATTAGTATTTTATGTTAAAAAATGCAGTAGACCCAGTAGTAAATATCATTAAGTGTATGCTGAAAACTATAGCACATAGTGCCACTAAAGTAGAGAAGGAGTGCTGGAAATTGCTAAACAGACACCAATTAGTGTCTATTTTGAGGAAATATTTTAGTAAAAATGAAGAAATAATTCTTGCAAACACAGATATGTACAAGTGCAATTTGTGGGATATAACTTTTTTTTCAAAAAATGTTATATTTAACTTTTGGAATAGAAATAAGTTTGACTAGAATATTTTGAACTTTTTAAGCTAAATATCACTTAAATGATATATTTCATCATATACTTCTCACTGCATTTTATATTTGCCAGCCTCTTTGACACTCCCCCAGTGGAACTATGATTATGGAACAAAAATTTTTCAGTCAATATGGGGACAAGGTGGCTCTTTCCTTTTCTGAACTCTCTTAGCTCTTTTAGCTATAGTTGATTCACAGTGAGTTTATACCCCGATTCACATAATTATTGATTAAAGTCATGAAATGTTATTATCCTCTATATGTGGGAATTCCTCTTGTGCTGTCAATGAAATGCCAAGAAACAGGCTTCAAGGGGGTTAATTTCTAGGTATCAATCTATCTACTTTATCAGGATTCACTCTTGCTGTCTGTATATCTGCTCTATATATGTGTATATATGTTATTTATTTGAATTGTCTTAAGTGCATACTTGAATAGCTTTCGAGGGTCAAAGAGAGTTCAAATGATAGAAAAATGGTTTGTTATTTTTTCCCTTCCCCTCCCCCCTGTTGCTAATGCTCACTGATGAAGAGTGCAGGCAGTGTCCTTCGATTTAAAGAGACAACCTTGTTCATTTGGAGGGTGTGAATGCCATTCTTGTGAAATACTGTAAATAGTAATTCACAAGAGGGCGACTTTTTTATTGCTTTTACATTGATAACATGCCTTGTGAAGACTTACAGTTATTCTGCTGAATTTAAGAAAGATAGGAATGGAATGTGCATGTTAATTTAAACATCTATATGTACAATACAATAATCCTTTATTATCTGGAAATCAGAACATTCTACATGTTTACCAATCTTAAATAACTTTTCAGGTTGGTATCCAATATTACTCAGTTTTTCCTCTAAGCACCTTCCTGAAATCTTGAGAGAAGTCCTATGATCCTCATGTAAATCACTGAAAGTACAGTTTATAAAAATGCATTTGAATCACATCTAGAAGAAGTCTGACTTGCCACAGCATCATCAGATGCCAGAGCCAATGTTAGCAACTCAAGGACTGAGTGTTGATATCAACCAAAATACGGGCCCAGCTTATTGTGTATTGAATTTGTAGGCAGCCTATTAGGCAGGTGGATAAAAATATAATGCCCACGTTTAAAGGTGACCGGTGAACATAAAAATTACAGACTGATGCTGTTCTCAAGACACATCCCAGAGCAAGCCCAGTCAGTCAGCTTTGCAGATTAACCCTGTGTGCCTTCACAGTATTTAATTATTTGGTAAGGGACAGTCGAGCATTTAAGAGTTTGAATGCCAAAAGCTGTTGAAGTAAGTGTAGTGTTGGAATGTTTAATGGCATTAATTATCATTTATACATGAACCTACTCCTCCTTAAGGCCCAGGAGGCAGTGACTCACTGGGTTGTCATTAACTGTCATTATTGCTAATAGAGTCAACTTCTTATTCATAAAAACAAAGAAAAAATTAATGAAAAACATGTCATTCTATAATACAGTGTTGGTGTTGCTAACTTATTCTGTGTCTTAGAATTCTATTGGCATTTTGAAATGTAGATGAATCTCAATATTTTCATCACAACAGTTAAACAATTTCTTTGTGTGTGTGTGTGTGTGTGTGTGCGTGTTTGATTTTTCTTTGCGCTAGCATTCTCTTGGTATGAAAAAAAATACCTTACAGATGATCTGCAGAGAGTTTTGCTTTTATTTTAGTTTGGTCATTTCTGAAAGATGCAGATATCGATTCAGAAGGATAACCACCTAGAGATGGAAAGAAATAGTTGGCCAGGTCAGGGCAAAACTTTCTCCAGTATGAGGATTTGGCACTGTCCAGTTAAACCATTCACATTTTGTGATCAATGAGGGGAAACAAGGAAGGTGAATAGTTGTAGAAATTTTAGTTGCATTAAGTTAAAGTATTTTCAGTTATGTATAGTGGGGGAGATGCTTTTCTTTCTTTTGTTAAGAAATTATTTACATGTAAGGGCCAGATGAGTTGAAGGACTGTGATTTTTCTTTTTAAATCTAATATGTTTATTGAATTTTATTATGGTCACTGTTTCTGGATGTGATATTATTTTGTTTGGCTTAGATAAAAGAAGAAAGAAAAATATCCCTGTACCTTTCCTTTATGCTCTTTCTGTACCGCAGTGTTTCTTTGTTTTAGGGATGCTACTTTCTTTGACTTATACATTGTAATAGCTTCAAATAATCCATTAGGAAAGCCAGTTTTTATTTCTGATTTTGCATTTTTATTTGTGAATTTTTTTTATCAATGTGGATAGTTATGGGGTTCACGTGCTGACTGTATATATGAGTGTAGGATAGGCTGAAACGTCAAGTGTGGTTGTTATCATTGGTAACACTTACTGAGTAAGTGCATGTATTAAGACCAGAGTTGGTGAAATTAAAAAGTAGACGGCATTAGGATAAGATGTGGGTACAAGTTGACAAAAATAATAATACTAAGTTTTCTACCCCCAGGGTCACTTAGACTCTTCTCACAATGGCTAATACTGCCATTAGTATGTATTGCGGACTCATAATTTGCTAGGCACAGGAAAAAAAAAAAAAAGCATTGAAAAGAAATAACGGTGATTTGAGACAGAAATACAAAACAGGATTTCGGATACTTTGAGCTTACATCGTCAGGAGACGCTGGGGTTTAGCATTCTGTTTCATGTGGAGACCCGCAGTTAATATGGTCCTTGTTGAAACTTAAAACAGCTCTATTAGTAGCTTGATTGAGAAGGGGGGAAGAGGCCTAGAGTAAACAAAAGTGTGCATTTTCAAGACAGCCTAATTGTATACAGTACATTTGCTTCCGCGGTTCCTTCTAATCCATCAAACAGTAAAATGCACAAATTTATTCTATTACAGGAGATACAATTGTTAGATAAGTCTAATACACGGACCAAAAGGGGAAATGGCATCTATTACACAATTCTCTATTGTTCAAAGGATCATAGAAGTCAAGTTGCGTAAAATACTGCTGTGGAGAAAATGAGGGAGGGAACCCTTAAAGTACATGCTTACACCTTTCTGCAAAAATTCCTCCAGAGGGATGGTGATGAGAGTCCCAGGGGCAGGGGAGAATTGGGTGTTGTGAAGTGACAGAGTCATTGGTTCTCCCGCACCCCCATCCCTGTCTTTGACTTTGGTACTGCCCAGGAAAGCCACAGCAGTTGGAACTAATTGTAACTGGCTCAGGAAAGTCTTCATTAGCACTACCACACATGGTTACCAGATGTGCTGAAGGGCGAAGGAGGGGGGAGGCATCTAGAGAAGGGAGAGGAACAAGTAGCTTCATTTGAAAACTTAATAATCTGCCTTTTGTTTCCAAGTGTATTGTGTTAGAGAAAGGGGGAAAAAAGGGAGTTGGGGAAGATGAAATGCCCTCTTATTCACTCATTCTCTGGAAGCTGAATGGAACTCTTTGTTTCCTTCAAAATGTCAACATTTTTGGTGACTATCCATGTGTTGGAAATGTTCCACTTTCTCCACCAGCGTCAATGAAAATTACCTGGATTATCAAAACAGTTATGCTTCCTAATGGCTGAGATTGATAGTCCAAAATTTGGGGTCTTGAATGGAGATTTGATTTCTAAAATATGTAAATGATCTGTAAAAACTTTTGTCTTCAAATTACAAATTCCAGCTAAACATCACTGAAAACGAGAGAACAAGGTTCTCATCTGTCCCTAACCCTGATCCAAGTCGGGGTAGCGTGGAGCAGCATTGCATCTTCTTTTGTAGGACTGGTCTACTTTTAGCAATAAAGAGTACTGATTACAGAAGCTTGAGTTAAATATGTTATTTGTACTACATACAGGTAAGCTCACTGGAAATCTGGAGTCATTTTTACTCACTACGTTCCACAAGAGAGCAATGAAGTAAGAGAATTTCTGTTGTTTCTGGAAATGTTATTTATCATTTTCTCACCGAACTCTATACCTCTATCTATGGGCACAGATTATTCTGGAAGGCCAGTGAGAACTATTCTAGATGAAACCTCTGGTTTCAAAATGGAACTTTTTGATGCTGCAGAAAATTGTGACATTTTAAAATATCATCATTTGAATTATCCTAAAAAGCAAAGAAACTTTAATTACTATTTGTCTATTTACTGCCTGGATTGATTTTTTTTTTTTAATTTCACTTTGCTGTGATCCTAGAGTTTCAAAGTATTTTTTTTTTAAGTTTGACATCAAAAACCTTGAATAAATGATTTATAAAAATCTTGAATTCTGCAAATAAGAATTTCAAGACTGGCTAGCTATTTTACTAGCAATTTTAGGACAGTGCCTTTTTGGGTGATGCTTTATCACTTCCATTTCTAATCCTGCAGTAGAATCATAAAGACATTTGGAAAAAATTATAACAAAATAGATATGAAAAGTTACTTCAACTGGTTTTGGAAAAACATGGTTTTGATCAATTTCCTATTTAGATAAAAGACTCAGTGGTTTTTAACCTATTGCAGGTCATGAAACCAGTTAAAATTTTGATGAAATCGATGAACCTTCTTCTCACAAATGCTTATACACAAATTTTAATGTAATTTAGGACCATTCCCCCCTAATCCAGCTTCTTCCAATTTGAAAGTACCATACTAGAGCCCTCCAATGTATGCCCCTCCAAAAGAAAATACCCACAAAGTTCAAAGGTTACAAAGTGTGAAAGATATGATTTCTATATTTAGTCCTAAGTGGTAGAAGAGAATATAGCCTGAAGGAAATCTCACTGAAAATGAAATGTTTTTTTTTTGATGTATTTAGCTGCTACTGGTAGAGATTCACCTATACAGTTTCTTTAGTCAGGTTTTAAGTCTCCTTCAGAAAGCAATCATGCCTTCTCTCTCATGTTGACTTTGCAAAGAGCTTAGTACAGCTTTTCACACCCAGTACTCCCCTGGCATGGTCTGCTTGAATGAATAAATGAATTAATGAATGGGTTAATTTTTAAATGTTGTTTGTTGGTAGCTGCTACAGTTAAACAGCAGGAAATACTACCAACTGAACTAATTCTTCATACAAAATTTGCTATGAGAATATTACTTATTGTCGTTTTTAAAATGGAACAGGAAAAAAATTCAACCTTGAATTTTTAGTGTATTCCATCAAAGGCTTCCTGGGACACTATATGGCTAATTTTACTATAGGTTAAATTACAAAAAGTATTGATTGGTATTTTCAGGAACTAAATGTTTTTAGATGGTATTTAAAAATGCAGATTTAAATGATGTTTAATGTCAGAATAGTGTGTGACAAAAACCTATGTTTATAATAATATATCTCTTTTCCTTTCCTGCCATGGCTTCTATTATCATTCTTGTATTGACTATGATTATTTGTAGAAAATCAAAACAATATCAGCACATTGATGGTTATGTAATATTAGCTATTACTGTAATTTCCCCCATAATTTATTATTGCATCCACAGCCCCAGTGTTATCATTTGCTAAATCAAATCCATCTACTATCTGTATGCTGATTTTGTGCAGTCCCTCCCCCTCCTCATTCTAAATGCTTTAACTTAGACCTCATCATTGCTTAGTAACAATAACAGCATCGCCAATCACTTGCTTGTCTCCGCTTCACGTTCAATATTTCCTCAGTTTATGATCCTTATGAAACATAGATTTGACTCTATCATGCCAATGCTGGAAATCACTTTTGGTATCATTACCTGTGGATAAAATCAGGAAGTCACAGCTGGCCGCAGAGTTCTTTATAAAGTGTCCCCTGCCTCAGCCTGTACTGCTCTCCCCGCACCATGATCTCCAGCCATACTGAGTGACTCTGGGTTCTTAATTTTTTTAAATGCTTTGTGCCAGTGATTCTCATTCTTCAAGATGTGAAAAAATGGGAAATTACATAATATTTTTAGGGCTAATCTATTCAGAGTGCTAAAGTAATATTTTATGAAGACTTTTACAAAGACTAGTAATTTGGAAGTTAGAAACTGGAATACAAAAGAACATCAAAACCTGAAAAGACTATTTTTGTTAGCAAACTATGCAAAAAAAAATTACTACTTCTATTTGTGTTTCACAGAGTTGGCACAACACAGCCACTTAGAGCATGGACTCTAGAACCAGATCAACTCCGTTCAAATCCACACTTCTTCTGTTCCTCAGCTTGTGACCCAGCATGTAACTTTACCCCATCAGTAAAACAAGGGTGAACATAAACTGAACTCCCAGGGTTGTTATGAGAATTAATATATTAGTATATATATAAAGCAGTTGGAACCAAGTCTAGCACATATGAAGTGCTTCATTGGTATGATAAATTGGAGCGACCAATATTTCTCAATTGCTTAATTAACTAGCGCTATCCAAAAATATAATATTAAATATTAAAAGTTGATTGTCCCCCTATTTTAAAAAAATAATAATTTTATCTTCAAACTACTGTATTCTGAATATTCTAGGGCTTTCTTCCTAATTTCTTCATCACTCAGGAACTTTGAAAAGCATAGGAACTTAAAGGAAACAATATTAGAAGATAGTGGTCAACATTTTTAAAAGACATAAATGCAATTAGGAGCTCAGCCCAATGAAAGCAGTATTCACTGGACAGGCAAAGCTGGGGCAAAATGGAATTCTATCTAAAAGTAAAATGTTGAGAAAGTTTTGGCTCTTGGTAAATTATCCCATTAAGGTACATTTAACTGTGGTATAAAATTGATGAAGAATTATCTCAATTTTAAAGTAATTGTAAACAGTTGCTAAGCAATATAGGAAATAGAAAACAATGTAAATTTGCTATTAAAATGTTACTTGGGACACCTGGGTGGCTCAGTCTGTTAAGCAGCTGCCTTTAGCTCAGCTCATGAGCTGAGGGTCCTGGAATCGAGCCCCACGTTGGGCTCCCTGCTTAGCTGAGGGGTCTGCTTTTCCCACACTCTTTGCCCCTCCTTTCTGCTTGTGTTCTCTCTCTCAAATAAATAAATACAATCTTTTTAAAAAAGTTATTGTATGAGAAAAAGTATATTTTAAGCCTTCTCACTGTGTCTCTTATAGATGAGTATATTTAGTCATTATTATTTCTCAGAAAAATATAATATGACTATTTATTTTTAAATATGATTGGGTTTGCTTCTAGCTAGCACCAACTTATTTGTTGACTTGGGGCCTTAACATTCTTTTCTTGTTTTGAGGTAAAGTGTCCTTTCTCTTATTTGTTTTCAGAAACATGTAAAAAATGTATTTTAAACCCACTAAATAATATTAAATAGATGTTTGTTGCTAATTAGTATATGGTTTGAATTGTAATTATGTCATCCAAAGGGACTTATAAATACAGTCTAGTTAAAATGTGATTCAATCTTCAATCATTCACAGAGGCATACATTCATTATTATTCATTTAGTGCTCTCTGATTTGAGCTCTGAATGTAATCCAGGAAAAGATGGAGGGATTTTACTTTTATTGTCATGATTTAATATAGCAGATCCCTTAGTTATCATCCTATACTAATCCAGGGATTGTTACAACTTCTTAAAGTCTGTTATTTGATTTTTAAATTAGTCTGTGTATCGTACCTGCGTAGCAGCATATAAATTCAAGAGGTTAGAAGAAGATGCCACATTCACTGCGAGACAATCAGCATATATTTTCCTACTGTCCAAATTTCAGTTTAACATTTTAGTTTAACTTTAAATGAACCTTCGTTTCAGCTATTTAATATATTTCCACTTTAAAACTCTTATCCGTGGCTCCTATTAATCTAAATTATAAAGAAACTGCCAACTCCATTTGTCCAACAATCTTTAGTAAGTCCCTGCTGTGTGATAGGCACTGTACTAAGTGTGAGGTGTTTTGCACTGAATAGGACAATTCTGATCTCCTGCCCCCAGGGATCTTACAGACTAGAAGAGAATAGAGTCATTTAAAAAGTATGTTAGTGTGAAAGTGTTGATCACCACAAAGGTTTTGACTATACGAGGTGCAGAGGAGGAAAACGTCATAATCAAGACCGCCAGAGAACTCCATCCTACCCCCACCCCCAAAACCTGGAAGCCACGCAGTAGCAGTTTTTAAGGCCTAGACGTGAAAGCATGATGAAATTAGGGAACTGGCAGGCGAGAAATTTGGGATAGCAGAGAGAATATTGAGTACATAGTCAACAGGAACTAGATTGGGATGGGCCCTGGAAGTTTGCTAAAAATGCTGGACTTTTCTTAGAATTGCGGTGGCAATGGAAATGCATGATGTGATTCAATCTGCATTATTTAGAGATGTGTTAAATGTGAGGTGAAGGATGTACTGGAGGAAACACGATTGGAGGTAGGGAGATAGGATGAGTAGTCTGCCTTAGTGGTCCAGGGAGAGATCATGGTAACCTAAAGTTAAAAGCAGAGCCAAGTTCTAATACTGGGGGACTTAAGGACAGGAAAGTGACTTCGACTGATGGAAAAGTGGACACGTGAACGAGGGGCTTCCTTAGAACAGTCTCTGTACGTGTCCCAGACTGACATTCACACTGCCCTCCTTATGACTTTTCATTCTGGTCTTAAAAAATACTATGTGGTATTGCCTTCAAATAGTAATGTAAATAACCATTTTAACAGAAGGGACTTCGCTTTTGTAAGTGATGCTGGGAAGACTTGCCGTCCACTGATTGACATTTCATCTTGCTATGCCTCTGCCTAAAGTTGAGTAATGTGACAATGAATGATGTCAAAGTTGAGAGAGATTTAAGAGGATGGATTGATGGGACCTAATCATTTACTGGATGGTGGGGATCAAGCCTAATTTTTGAACTTTGGAGTTTCAGGGAATAACTGTGCCACTTCAAAAACATTGAGGAGGAGCAGGGGGAGATAAGAATTTAATTTTAAACATGCTGAATTTTAGGTAACTGCAAGATATTCAGATGAAGAGGCAGAAAGCAATAGAATACGGTAGTCGGAAGTCAAGAGCAGATTTGAGTGACTGTTTTCATATAGATGGTACTTGGAGTCATGGCAGTAAATAACACAGAACAAACAAAGAAAACTGCCTACTGTCGGTCATTAAGAATTTCAAGTTTTAAGAGTCTGTTGGCATAGGCAGGGTTCCTGGGTGGTTCAGTTAGTTAAGCGTCTGCCTTTAGCTCCAGTCATGATCCCAGAGTCCTGGGATCAAGTCCCATGTCGGGCTTCTTGCTCAGCAGGGAGCCTGCTTCTCCTTATCCCCACTCTGGCTCTCTCTCGCTCTCTCTCTCTCTCAAAGAGTCTGTTGGCATTGGCTGGACTCTCAGAAGCTGAGGGAGAAGGTATTTTGAGGATATAGGAGTATTTAGTAGGGACACACGTGTCATGGACTTAAGCAAGAGAAGGGACACGTGAATCAGTGTCTGCTAGTTTTATTAATGTGAATGAAGAGATTTAGTAGATTCAAAAGGACTGAATGATGAAGCAGAGGAAATCTTGACATGTTTTGCTATGAAGAATTCACGTTAAGCAAAGGCACTGTAACTCTATCAATATGATATGAATTTTCGTGGGTTCGCTTGGCTTTCAAATTAACTTTTAAAAGTTTATCTATGTATAAATCTTTCTTAAATGCTTCACTGCTGCTGTGGCCTGGGGTTTTATATTCACAATTGCTGCAAAGCCCTTAGAGTCTGGTGTGAATCTGTGATGGTGATACACTATTCCCCCGGTGGCTTCCTCTTCTCCTGAGTGGATGAGATTACGTTAACTCTTTGGTAGATGTGCAGTGGAGAACTTTACAGAAATCTTTGCACACAGTTTCACATCCATAGCCAGAGTCAACAGCTCCTCTGTATATTAGCCTTATCAGTTCTATCAGTGCAGTCATGGGATTTTTTCCAGCCACTAATTACAATCAATGATTTAAAAAAATTTTTTTTTTCAGATTTCCCTTTCCCTTTAATTTTTTTTTCCTCTTAAATTTTACTATAGTTGACCCACCTGTTACCTTCGTTTCAGGTGTACAACATAGCGATTCAACTTCTCTATATGTTATGCCATAGATTTCTGGCTTTTGAGATAAGAAATCTTTTATATGCAGGGTGTCTAAAGCAGAGTGAACAAGCTCTTTACATGTAAAGATTATGTTGTCTTTTGCAGTCCAGGAAATAAGTGAGTATCACTGACATCTTTACTCCCATGGTTACTCTGTCAAAATCATTTCCTCTAGGAAGCAAAAGAGCCAAACTGCCAATGCCAAATTTAGTTTTTCTTTGCTTCCCTTTTTACTATGTTTACCCTAAATATCATGAGATATTTTTGCTTTCTTCCGACTACTTAAGAGTGTAGCTGTGTTGAATCTGGCCTTTCAAAATGAGGTTAAGCCATGTCGGGTATGTTCAGATTCTAAGATTTTATTTAAATACAGTAATCCAATGTATTATAGAAATGTGGATAAGAAAGTAAATCTGGTCTTCAGGAGCTAACTGTTAAGTGTATAGAGTTCCTAGGTTTATTATTTTGTTTTTGCTAATCTTAATATTCTTTACATTTGTGAGCGCCAGCACAATTTTCTGATTCATTTGAGAAGAAAATCAGTAGCCACAAATGAGTATTGTTATTTATTCCCTAGAATACTTTAATTCACTTATTGTAATCATTGATTTTTTTTAATGTATGGTATTTTACTTTGTAAATAACTTTGTAAGTTTTATTGGTGTTTTATCAATGCCTATTTGTCGGCTGTCAGCTGATTTGAGGATTCAACAGGAATATTTTACTCTTCCCTATAATAAGCATTAGATATCACTAGATAGGGGCAGAGTATCTCTCCATAGGAAGAAGTAAACTCATCCTTCTAGGACTATTGAAGGACCAGACAGAGAGTCACTGTTCTTTATATCTAACATAATATTTTCCTTGGGAAAACTGCTCATAAATTTATTATGTTAAAAAGTAGAAATGGAGATGTTTAGGCAGGAGAACTAGAGTTGAACTGGTAACTTTCATTTCTTTCTCTCTAGACTAGATTCTTTTCCTTGTTTATGTAACCTTCAGACCTTTTGTATGAGTTTAGAAAAATGTTTCTTTCCTTTAGACACACACTGGGATTACCCTGGTCTCAGATTCCTGGCTGTCACGCTCTTTGGATCGCAATCTGTATGTTCCTATCTTTCCATTTCTCACTCTAGTGTTATCTTTTTTTAAATATGAATGCCTGTCCTCTCCAACTTTGCTCGGATCCCCTCTATTCAAGAGCTTTCTATTTTGTTACCTTTCATTTTTTTACCCTTTTCTTTCTCTTTTCCATTTTATGCCTTAAAAAGAGGATAGTTAATATTTTAAGAGTATGTTCCACAGATGTCTTTACATAATTATTAAAGAATTTTTTAAAGTAACTGCACATTTAAAATTTAGTAAAAAGAATGATTTTAATAAAGAATTTTTTTAGGTAACTAAAAATTTAAATTTTAGTAAATGGAAGGATTTTGATAAATGTTTAATTATACGTTGCAGGTGATACTTTATCTTCTTTTTTAATAATCACAGTTTTTATATACATAGAGATTATCATAAGAGAAACCATTTCTAGGATTTCCTATGGGATAAATTTAGTGTGGGTTACCAATCTTACTCTACTTTGCTCAGTGAAAAATCTAAGTGCTTAAACTCAGGTTTTATAATCTTTTCATAATTAGGTCAAATAAAATTCTGAATACTCCGAGTTACAGATTAGGTATGTTATGGATATTAAGGGTCCTAGTTCTTTTTCATATATTCTGTCCAACCCTAACGATTATTGACCCCTTCACTTTGTTACCTTGGCAGCATCTGTCAGTGTGATCATTTGGAATTAAGGCTCGAAAATTATTACACATATTTAGAAATGTCTAAAATGTAGACGAAATACTTACAAAAGCCATAATATTTTAAGAAAAGCATATCAGAGTGGTAAAAACCTAACACTCTGAGTTTCAGAAGCATGGGTCTACCATTAAGTCATATGTTCCTTACACATGAAAAAGATAAAGTACCCTGAGGGCCAGGCTTAAGACTGTTTTAGGTGATGCTCTATTCCCAGTACTTAACACTTAGCAAGCACTCAATAAATATTGAAGAAGTTAACAAATGGATACAGGCACCTCATGGCTTTTATAAAGACTTCAGTTAAAAAATAAATTATATATTATATTTTATAATATATATTTATATAAAATATACATATATATATAATGCATTTACTTGCTCAATTAGTGGGAGTCATTTTTATGATTCTTCCATGTCTACTCTAAGGATAAATATTTAAATGACCCCAAATTTAGCACTGTGTATGGCAGCATCAAAATTCAGTAAAATGAGAAATCAAGTTTAGCAATTAATTTGGATGCTTATTTTGGTGAGTATAATTTGAAGTAATGTTTAGAAACTATCTGAAGCAGTCAACATGTTCTGTGGTGAGATAAAATTTATTTCTCCAAATCAAACACCATAGACTTAAAATGTCTACAAGATAATGGTACATTTTATATCTGGGATTTGGACAGCTTCTCTGAGTTTCAGACTAATATGAAAAATTTAACATTCATCCAATTTCTGAGGTTTGTCTTAACTATGCAGATCAAGTAATAGTGCTTTTTGGAAAGGAAATGAAGTGGCTTTAAGAGAAACTTGAATAATCCTTAAAAAGCTCTTGATACAGCTGTTCTATCATGTGTAACAAACATCTGAATATGCTTCCTGAATGTACTTATTATGGGATAGTTACCTGTCACATAAGGAACATAGCTTGCATGAGGGCTCCCTGGGAATTATAACTCCTAGATACATTTACAGATTTTTTGATACCCATTAAATCAGAATATAAAATTTTAGGTTTCAGATATGGGGGTTAATTTGCCAAAAGCGATGACATTACACCTTTGAATATCTCAGAAGTGAAATCATAATTTTCCCTTGAGAAGTCACCCAACCCAAACAATGGCAATAAATTTCAAGGAGATATGCATGCCATTTCTTTTTTTTTTTTTTTTAATTTTATTTTTTATAAACATATAATATATTTTTATCCCCAGGGGTACAGGTCTGTGAGATGCAACATGGGGGGTTAAGGGGGTAGGAGAAGAGCAAATGCATGCCATTTCTTTACTCATGATCAGAAGTTTTGTTGAAGGCACTGCTATCTTCCAATGGTGCAGCTAAGAGAAAAGCCGTTCATTCATTCAATGATAGTGAACAAATAGTATATTAAAATGCTTTTGAAAACATTATATATATATATATATATATATACCCCTGTGTTTGTTGATTATTTACAATAGCCAAATTATGGAAGAAGCCCAAGTGTCCACTGACAGATGAATGGAGAAAAAAGTTGTGGGACATATATGATACATGACGTGTGTGTATATATACACACACATATATATATATCCCACATCTTTTATATATACACACACACACACACACACACACACACACACACATACACATACACACACACACATATATATACACACATATACATACATACATACATGGAGTATATATATTATGGATATGGATATATTATATACATACATATATACACAAATATACGTAAAATGGAATATTACTCAGCCATTGAAAATGAAATCTTGCTATTTGCAACACCATGGAGGGAGCTAGAGAGTGTAATACTAAGTGAAATAAATCAGGGAAAGACAAATACCATGTGATTTCACTCATATGTGGAGTTTAAGAAATAGAACAAATGAAAAAAGGAAAAAAGAGACAAACCAAAAAAACAGACTCTAATTATAGACAATGGTTACCAGAGGGGCGGTAGGTGTGGGTATGGGTAAAATAAGTGAAGGAGATTAAGAGTATACTTACCATAATGTGCACCAAGTATTGTATAGAATTGTTGAATCACTGCCTTATAGACCTGAAACTAATATAACACTGTATGCCAACTATATTGGATTAAAATTTTTAAAATGAAGCTAAAAATGCTTTTGAACTTAATTTAGTTGAAATTACCTTTCATCAATAAGTGGTTCTCATCTTTCTGAGAAGAGCATCCTTTCCGGCCTCTGCAGACAGGCAGATCCCCCAAACAAACAACAAATAAACAGAGGCTCAACAAGGCTCACAGCTTAGGTAGGGGGCACCTATGGAGCAATGGTATCAATAGAATGAGCCCTGCCAATCCTTTAGAAGGAGATCCCACTCTACTGTGCCAAGTTTTGTGCTAGGTGCTGGGAAGGGACAACAGTGAATGGCTATAGAGATCTTGTAGAATGGTAAGCAAATTACAACGGCTATACAACTCTCATTGAATCTTAATCACCTCCTCTTACAGAATTTCAGAGGTTTCCTAATGTTTTTAGGATGACACCAGAATCCTTAACATGGCTTACGAGGGTTCTTTTTATGGTCCAGGGTCCACCTGTCTCTCCAAAATCAGCTCACACTGCTCTTTGCCTTGCTACCTGAGTTCTAGGCCCATGCCCTTTTCAGACCAATTCCCTGTTTCAGACAATAGAGACTCTGCTTCTGTCTTTACTCTTTCTACCAAGTTCCCACTTGAGAAAAAAGTGTCAGTTCTTCAGGGAAAGATCCCCCAGCCTCCCTTAATAGGTTAGAACTTCATGTTATCATGTATCTCTCTTTTGTGATGCACATCACATTTTTTTTTAAAGATTTTATTTATTTGTTTGTCAGAAAGAGAGAGAGAGAAAGCACACAACCAGGCAGAGAGGCAGGCAGAGGCAGAGAGAGAGGCAGGCTCCCTGCTGAGCAAGGAGCCCGATGTGGGACTCCATCCCAGGACCCTGGGATCATGACCTGAGCCGAAGGCAGCGGCTTAACCCACTGAGCCACCCAGGCGTCCCTACATCACATTTTAATTTGCATTTATTTACGCATTTGTTTATTATCTCTCATTGACTACATTGTAAAAACCATGAGAACAAGGATATTATCTGCTTTTCATTGTCTTTTTGTCTCCACTGCCTAGCACAATGCCTGACATATACTAAGCACACTCAAAAAAATATTTGCTCAATGGACAAAGGGATAGATGAAAATGAACGACACAAGATACGCCAGAATGTGCTTATGTCCAATAAAAGATGCCCTGACAAAAGACTATGGGAGTTCAGGGAAACAAATGAATTTCTCAAATGACTTAATCTAGAATACATGAAGGTACCAACTACTGTTGCCTTCTGTTGAAGAATAGAGGCTGAAAATCTTGCCATAGTAGATTGAATGATACAAATCCCAAGTCCAGAGTTGCTAAGCACCTGTCATGTCTAGGGCACTTTACTAAGCATTCCAAGGGCTCACGCACATCAGAATTCTATTTGCCATCATTGCCATGAGATACTGGTGCTGACTCTGGTGGGCCAAAGGGCTACCTTGGGATTCTTATTAAAATCCCCCAAAGATCATACTTCTGTCATTTAGAAAAACTATCCAATTTGCTAGAATTTCATTTGAGGAGCCCTGGGCCTTGATTATACAGGCCAATGTCGTAATGGTCCTGAGAGGTTACCGTTAGTAGCTCTTTGGTGTTGACAGGGTGTAAAGTGTTAAGGCTGCAGTGTAGTCAGCATGTCTTCAAACCACTTAAGCCCATCTTGCTAATGAGAGTCTACTATTCTCAGCCTACACTCGTCCTTCGTGCAGTCTCTAAGACAAGGAAACCCCAAATGTGGATGAATTTTAGAGCTGCTGAGGAAGGGCTGGGGGTGCCTGGCTGTGTCTCTCAGGTCTCCCAAGGCCTGCAGACCCCTGGCCTCATCTCACACAGAGCTCCTGAGCTAGCCACAGGAGAGTGCTCTGTCTTCTGATACCCTCTGAAATCTCAGGGACCATACCTCTCATTCTTTTGCCTTTTGTTTAATAGGCAGACACTGTCTCCTTTCCTCATCCTCTCTTGATAAATACATTGTTTCACCTCCACCCTCCCAGAGCTGTGCCAGTGATGTCACACGCCTCTGGTGGTTATGACTCTGTTGCTGCTGGTGAAGACCTTTCTCGGGAAAGGGAGCAGGCTCTGTAGGCTCGGTGCCAAGTGTCCAGCTTCCTCCCTAAGCCAGCAGTTGTTGAGATGTTTTCTGCAGGGCAGACCTCGTCTTCTTTAATCACTGGTAATAATGAAGTTTTTGTCATATTAAAGGGGAAAGAAGAGAAGCGATTGAGAATAGTTTGAGAGGATGACTGTGCCGTCCCTCAGGTCCAGCGACAAGAGGACTACAATGGGTAGCTTTCAGAACTACATATGGTCTTCCTTCCGAGGGATTTGATTAAGTGACTCCGGATGAAATTGAAATCCTGTGATTTGACCTTTGTCTGGCCTGGGAGGGCTGCAATTCGCATAACAATTTCCTTTTGTTCTTTGTTTGGAGTTATTAATCCAACATGAGCCTCAAATTAATCAGGGGTAGTGCGTAGCTACATTTCTAATTCACAGCTCCACTGCTTGTGTCTTTTTTAATTAAGGCCGAATGATAGCAGGCCTTAGCCCTGATTGCCACACTTGCTAACCACACATTGAGGGATGAAGAGGCTGAACAAGCAGAATGAGATTACTTCAAGGTTTCACTTAATTGTTTTCTTCCTTTAAGTAAAGAGCACTGACTGAACATTGTTAATTCTGGGCTGGGAGAGCTCTTTTTGTGTGTGTTGCTTATCTTGACTTTGGGATAGGGTGGAGAGAAATCCACATTTTTGTAAGTACCCTCAGGTGTAATGACCAAAGGGATTACCCAAGTCAAAATTTTAGTTGTTGATTCAAACCGTACCACATACCTTCACGAGGGATGGGAGGTTGGTTAATGGTGCCCCCCCCCCCATATCGAAGAACTTTGACACTTCGTTACCTAAATATTGTGTAAGGTTTGGCTCCTTTGAGACTTTAACATTTCTTAGCATTACTTAGTCAAAACTTTGTAAGAGTTAATAGATTGGAAGATTTTTCTAATGTGACTTATGTTATTCTAGAATTCAGTACAACATGGTTCTGTCTTCTACCTTGTCAAAAGGATTTAATTACTAGAAGGACCTAATTATAGTTCAGCTTCACAGGCTGTGCCACACTGTGGAACCTGGGATGGACCATGTGGGAAGTTAGTAATAACTTTTATCCCCTTTGGTGAAAGTTATCAGTTGCCTCCATTCCTTCAATGGCTTTCGTATTTTAGAAGGGAAATATCATATCCAGATATAGATCAGATGATGTTAAGTAAAACCAAACTCCACAATTTACTAATTACTATGCCTCTCCTTGGATGAAAATGATTCCTTATAATGAAAAATCAGCTCTTTGACACTGGGCATATTTAATTAACCACTGTTGCAATGAACTTGTTAGGATCTTTGTACAACTCTGCAGGTAACTTATTCCTCCCTCCTAGTGGCTGACCAACCCAGAAGAGATTAACTATTAACATAGAGCTCTGGCTTGGACAAAGATGTACAGTGGAATCAACACAGACTCATTTGGTGTGTGATCTTTTTCTTCTTGAGACTCAGGTTGTAGAATAAACAGATAAACAACAAGAAGTTGGGTCAGACAATCTATATGGCTCCTTTCATCTTTTAAACTATAATTCTATATTTAAATATGCCATTTCAAATCCCAGATATGGACATTTATTTCTCTAATCTTTGTTTTGTCTTTGTCTATGGAAAGTAGTAAGCTTCCACAAAGTAGAGGTGTCCATATAATTTTCATAGGATTAAAGGGTGGAGAACATTTTAATTTAAATGCAGTACTGTATTTCAAATTGGCCTCCTCTTATGGTTGTACTCAATGTTATATTGGGTTTACTAACATTTGAATAAGAATTAATGTGAGGAGGAATATTTAGAGAACAGCATTCGATTTGTAGGGAAAACAGCACTGAACTGGGAGTCAGGGAATCCTAAGTCAAGTCACAGCTCTGCTCTTCACTTGCTGTAACTGTAAGTGCTTAGTCTCATTTCCCATCCAGGTAAAATTAGGAGACTTTGAGACTGATCAATCAAATGTGTTGAATATTGTGTTTTTCCTTCTAGAATATTTTCAGCTCTTTAGTGATAGATGTATCAAAAATATAGGGCAACATCTCTAAGCAAATGATAAAAACAGCAACAAACTTAAGGGAAAATGTTTCATCGTTTGCATTTTAAAATCTAATTTTTACTTTTAGGATAACAGACTGTGAAAGTTACCTGTGAGGTTGGGCTGAAAAGAAGAATCCATGAAAAACGTGATAAGGTGGTGGTTAAAGGGAAATGGGACGTGAAAGAAGGATTTATGTAGATGAGAATGATTTGATTTGTCTATCTTTTGTTAACCATGGGTTAACATGGGCAGTGGATCCCAACCATTATTTGGGAGTGAACTTCAAACAGAGGAGGAAATGCTTTGTCCTCTGACCTTGCAGGGAATATGACTTGGTGGGTTAAGAAAGTGACGTGTGTGTAGGTGAGGCAAGTGGAGCACACTTACAGGAAGTCAGGTCATTAGAAAGCGATTGGGGTGGTGTTTTAAAGAGGGGGTGAAGGTTGGGGACCATTGCTTAGGGAAGTGAAAGGAGGTGAGAAAGGAGGTGTTGCCTAATTTTCTCCAGAGGTGATCCACTGCCCCAAGGTAGATGAGCTTCAGAAAAGGAGATTGTGGAGTTCATTCAACATGGGAAATCCTGGGGTAGGGCTGTGCAGGAATAAAGCAGAATTGATATGCCTTGGTGCATTGATTATTAATTACTCAAACAATCTTAAATGTGAACACAGTCATTGACAATTTAAAGAGATGAAAACAGAGTCTACAGGAAGTCAGATAATGACTTGAAGCCAAGGATTTTTGTCCCTATACCTTACATAATCACGTAATAGTATAAAATATTCCTCTTTGTTATTTCAATCAGATGACTATATTGAGTCATTAAATGAATTATATGGATGAAAACATTTCTTGTAAGGCTTGCATAAAACTCAATAGCAAACTTTGTTTGGTGAGTAGATCTCATTTTACAGCAAATGCCAAATCCATGGAAAATCGAGAAACAAAAATGCAGATATTTATGACCACCAATCCTTGGCTTTCAGGGCTATGTCACAGCCTTTTGCTCTCTCTCTCTCTTGACTGAGATTAAAAAAAAAAAAAAAAGAAAGAAAGAAAGAAATTATTTTAGTTTTTGGAAAGGTTGATAGCCCAATGCAAGTCAAGATATTATTGCCACATTTCCAAAATGCAGTTGCCAAATACTTTGGGGTTGTGATACACCCAGATGGTCTTCCTTTTTTTGCATTTCTGCAAATGTTATTACCAAATACGACAATTTTTCCTCCAAAGTCATTAGAGCCCATTTGGCACCTTCTCTAATCTGTCCTACTTGTTACCTTTTAATTACTTTATGAGGCGACTAGTTGTCTTGTTGCGGAGGGCCAAATGACCAAGGGGTTAATGCTTTTTCTGTCCCTAGCCAATTGGTTTTTAGTCAATAGTTATTTATGGGGAAGTCCAGGGGCCATTAGTTTTCAAGTATGTGCAGCTGTACTCTTCACAATTACTAGTCCATAAGCAAATGTGGACTTACTTTTTGTGTACGGTTGTTTTTTTCCCTGATTGGTTAGACAATCTGTTGCCATTTATGAATGATTCTTGTTGATGCAAAACATGGCATTGAATTCTATTTTATTATTTGGATTCCATGTTTCATAGGATGCTGTAATCTTGATTCAGACAAGGCATGAGGGTATGCACCTCCTGTCACCAGTGACAAATTGCTCCTGTGAAGCAAAATGTCAAATCTCGCCCACTGCGTGTTAGCTGTTCCATTCCCCATAAATCCCGCATAGGTGCTGATGATCCTCATTGTGAAATCAGTGACTGGTTGGCCTTGGCCTTTTTTTTTTCGCTCATGCTCTGTTCTTTTGGGCATAAGGTAGAGATTACTATTAATGTTTCTTTCAGTTCCTAGAGCTCCTCCCTCTGTGCTGTCTTACTGTGTTTTTTTTTTTTCCTGCCCTCATTGAATGGTAGTCTTTGATGTCACACAAGAGAATACTGTTGGCTAACAGTCTGGAGGCTGCTTCATTTGAGCTAACCACCACATGAAAACAAATGTGATCCATCATATTTCATTAACTAGCTGTCCTCCTTTTGGGTGCCCTTTTTTGATGTCAGAGTGCATCCTGACAGGAATCAGAAAGATATGTGTGATTAAGAACAGTAATAATGCTTATTGCATTGTATTGTAAATTACCTTCCTGGGCCCTGCTACTTTATCAGCCCCACTGGCATTGGCTCCCGTACATTTTTGACTACTCAGTATATACAGTGTATTAGCGCAATGGAGATCATTATGTGGCCTGTATTTGAGTCATTTTTATTTAAGATGCCAAACAATAAGCTGTTGATTGGGGGAACAAGAGGCGAACAATAATGTTCTGTGTCACATAATACACCACCATTTTCCAGCTTTGCTTTAGAAGGGCCCTCTTTATTGTTTTTGTATAAAAATGGTTCTTAGGAGGAGGAATATTTTGCTGAGGTATGTCATTATTTTGCAAATTTCTATTATCTCATCATGTTGTCTTCATTGTAAATTGCAGCTAATTAGGAACCTAGTTAGAGCCCCAGCTTTGAGGCTGGCTTTTTTGTGAAAAGAGCCCACCGATTACCGCACTACAAGAGAGGAAGGGAGAGAAAAAGGAGATTAATCTGGTTACCTAGGCGACACTCGCTTCCATCTGCGAGGAACAATACATTTTTGTTTCCTTGGCTCAGTTCAGATCTGTTTTGTTTAGAGGGGAAAAAAGAGAGAGAGAGAGAGAGGGAGAGAAAGAGAAAGAGAGAGAACGAGAGAGAAAAAGAGAGGGAGAGAGAGAGCCTAGTTCCACAACAATGCTAAATTTTGTCTAGCCCCGGCTTCCAGGCCTGATTCCCCTGCAAGTTAGAGGTCTCAGGGGAGTGAGAAGATGAAAGAGATAAGCCCCAAAGTTGTCAAAGGTCATGACCTTGCCTACAAAGCCAGCAGTTTTACTTCTAAATCCCTCTCTCCCAAAAAGCACTTAATAAAATAATATACTGTGTTTCTCAACACCCTGAAGTCCATAATAAGGAACAAGGCCCCCAAACTGTGGATTTAAGGCTTCATTTTTAATTTCATACTAAATAATCAGTGACTCTAAGAAGCTCCTTCTTACTCCAAGTTTTTGTCTGGACAAGTTAACTTTGACTTCTCTGCTTTTTTTTTTTTTTCCCCACAAGTGGCTCTCCCAGAATCTACCATTTTATTGTGGTGACACATAATATTTAAGATACGATTTTACTTTCCAATGAACAGAAAAACCTCTTGAATCAACCCGTAATTGAGGCTTATTAACTACTTACTTCCAGTTGCTCTTGTTGTACCTCAAACTTGTAAGTCTTTAGAATACGGTGGCCATTTACTTTGCTCAGTGAGGGTGCTGCCAGGCCGTTTGCTGCCTCTGCAGTAATCGCCAGGGGAAGGACTGAGTATGGCACAGAAGCTGGAAGAGTCAGGCAGACAGGCTCAGAAATCTCCGGGCTTCTTCAGGAGAATTGGCTAAAGCCACAGCCTCTGATGAGCATAGTGCTTTCGGCATCATGTTCTCACTGGTTGGTATGCCATCACGCGTCATGAGCAGTCATCCAGGAAGGTTACGTGTGATGACATTCCGTTAAAGAAAGACCCAAGAGAGAAATGTTGGCTTATCTGAGATTTCCAGTCATAAAATGCGTTAAGTCGGAGCAACCAGCTGACTAAAATGCCCTGCTTCCGGAATCCATGCTTCACACCTGTGAATGTCTCCTCACCAGTCGTCTTTTCCCAGGACACTCTTTATAAAAGGAACATAAATCTTTTCTTAACAATTACAAGTTACTAATGGTTCTCAGTATGTTATACACGTGAAGAGGCTCTTCTCTTCAAAGGGTATTACCCATCTTTCTTGTCTTATTTGCAAATGGGAAAAAGATACCTACCCAAATGGATTCTGTGCTTATCACTCACCTAGCCCTCTACAGCATCTGCCTTCTTTCTTATTCCAACTATCATTTTTGGGCAGCTCCAAATGATCTGTCCCATAAGACTTGTAAGCAGTCTTGGAAAAGTATGAAATAGGTTGATAAGCAGTCCTAGAAAACTGTGAGAAATAAATAAACTCCTGCAATTCTAATTCATTTTCACATTTATTAGATTTTATGGATAAAAACAAAAACAAGATCTTGCTTCTTATCCCAAACTTAAGCCTTCCAAATGGTACTCTGTGTTTTGAGCCTTTGAGGAAACCAGATAATTTTCGAATTTACCCATGAGTACTTCAAATAAGACAAGATACAAATTCGTTTCCTATGGTAAACCCTCAACAAGAGTCTTCTCGGGTAACCTTTTACTATCTAAGGCCAAACTAGCTAATAGCACATTATTATTAAAAGCTGAGGCATCTTTCTGAAGTTTGTGAAACCAAGGTCACTCTTGGTAATGGCGGGGGTTGCATGTGCAGATGTGTTTGAGAAATCCACTTTTAAATAGACACATGAAATAGTCTCTTCTTTATCTGCAAATTAATGGCTTTTACGAAGATGGTTAAGCTATTTGGGCATATGCTCTGAATAAAAACTTTAGTAAATTCCATAGTTACACAGAAAAGTAGTTATAGCAAATAAGTCAACACTGCTCACAATAGGTTTCTTTACAGAAAGTGCTTGAAGCCCTCGTGAGCACTCACTAGAAGGATGCCAGTGTCTCCTTCCTCATCTGTCTACAGGGTCAGTCCATCCAATTCCTGTTCTCGGCTTACTAGAGTCCCATATGGAACCTAATATCTTTATGAAAGGCTTTGATTGATTATATGCTGAGAAGGTAGAGAAATGAAAGTGAGAAAATTGTTTAGTATGTGCAGAAACATATTTTTGTTCACATTGGGTAAGATAGGGTTCTTTAACTACAAAATGTGTTAATCTACTATGGGAATGCAGTTATCACTTAGATGAGATGGGAAGAGCTACTTCCCAACATGCCTGGAGTTAATACAGTGAAGAACTTCATGGATTTAAGAAGCCTTTGGTAGTTCTCTAATGCGTAAGTGTTTCTTGTCTTCGGTACTGACTACTGCTCATTCAAGACCTGAGGTTCCCCCCCTCAGGAAGTAACTTCTAATATTCTGCCCTGAAAAAGTCACTCGAAATGGATGCAGAGGAAAGAGTGCCACCTGCTGATTTCTCATCCTAAAGCAATTTTGATTTCCTTGGAGGTTTCTCAGATGAGAGCTAGCAATGTGTGGTACTATTTATTAAGTCATAAATGACAAGCCCAAAGCCTAGATTTGTGGGGCTACAGTTTTGTGAGCACGGAGTTCTAATGTTCTTTCGAAACGATTCAAGAATTGATTGCATATGTTTTCATTCAGTTTAAAATTCTCCCCTTCATGTGGTGGTTTTCAAAAATTTCAAATCCACCATTTCATCAGTTGCTTGCATTTTACTTCTTGTTAGTTACAGAGAAAATTGTGGGCAAAATAAGAGTGACTTCCTTGCCATGTGAAATTACCTTGTCCTGAATTTCTTCTGGACTGTTCTCAGTGTGGAAAAACATGTCTCAGGAAAGGTACTTTGTGATGATAGCTTAGAACTGCTCTCAGGAACATGCCTTTTCTTTATTCTGTCTTGCAAGGGAACATACGTCTTTCATCTTGCCTATGTCACTATGGGAGAGAATTGCTTAAAGTGAAATAAAAGTAAGTATGAACTGGTTCGCTGAATGGCCCAGTAGCAAATTAAGATTGTAGAAATGTATCGTTTCTATCTTTCTTGCTAGAGCTTACAATCTAGAGAAATTTTATAAGTTTTTTTTTTAAGATTTATTTATTTATTTATTTGACAGATCACAAGTAGGCAGAGAGGCAGGCAGAGAGAGAGAGGAGGAAGCAGGCTCCCCAATGAGCAGAGAGCCCAATGTGGGGCTCGATCCCAGGATCCTGGGATCATGACCTGAGCCGAAGGCAGAGGCTTTAAGCCACTGAGCCACCCAGGTGCCCCAATTTTATGTTTTTAAACAATTATTAGTACATAACTGCTCAAGTTAAGAGAAGTGATATGTGTCTAATAAAGAAATGAACTTTGATCGAATGAAGAAAAATTGAAGTAAGCCCTGGGATGAATTTTCAACCTAATGTGATTCTGACATCAGATATATCAGTATGATTTTTTTTGCCATACTTATAACAACTTCAATTAATAGGAGAAAACATGATTTTTTTTTTTAAGTCAATTTGCAGGGGGGTGGTCCATGTTAATACCATTCTTTAAAAAAGACAACAAAAACAAAAATCCTCCCAATTTAATGTAATTTTAAAAGTTGACCAAGATAATGGGTGGGTTGATGCCTGCTTATCCAGAATGAAACTCATCACCTATTGCAGTTTAGTTATCCTTAATTGTTACTTTAGAACACTTACCGTTAACCTGCGCCTCCGGTGTTAAGGTGATTTTATCTCCAGTCAACTCAGGCATGAATAAGGTTGCAGGCACAGCAAGTAGAATGAGCAACAAAGGAGTTGTTACCACAAAGGAACAACTCTAAAAATGGGCCAGAGCTGTCAATATTTCCTCCTACTCCACAAAATAAAAGTTGTTAACAAAAAAAGATGGAATCCTTTTTTTGGAGAAATAAAAAAAGAAAGCGAGAATAGATGGAAAGGATAAAAACAAGGAAATTTAGTCACAAAGTGTTCATTTATAAAGTTAGTAAAAATAAAACGTATTTCCAATCCTTAGAAAGTGGGAGACCAAGATCATGCCATTGATATGAGTCACTATGGTGGTTGTTTTATATTTAGACGAGGTGAACCTGAGTGTGTGTGTGTGTGTGCGTGTGTGCATATGTATGCACATGTGTGAACACATATATATTATAAGGAATGCTGTTTTCTATTTTTAAATTTTCAGTGATTTCTCTAGACATTCTGCAAGTAACCAATACTGCTTGTGTATAAGTAACTCTACCATATGATATAATAATAATTTTTTATTTTTTATTTTTTACTTATTTTTTTTAAAGAATAAATAATTTTTTAAATAGGGTATTTCCCCTGATTGCTATATCATTGTTAGGATTTCCCTTCTGATATATCTAATATTTATTAAAATGAGGAAAAAGTGGCTAGCCATTATATGTCATTCGGAATTTCATCTACTAGCATCTTTGACACCAAAATGCTATTAATATTTTAGAACATTATTCTAATTGCTAAAGAAAGATTCTCTAAGAAATGCACAGCAACTGGTAGCAATGGCACTTTTTATTTAAGACACAAGCTCTCTTTTTCCCTTGTTCCGGGGCTGATTGTTAGACCTTTGGCTTAACCTCTTGTATGTCCTATTTAGTCAAAGAAACTGCTACCTCCTATTACTGCCCTTATTAATAACATTTTTTTCTTATTGGAATCATACCTCTTAGGATGCAGTGCAGTGTATAGCTACTGATTACTTCCTTTTTGTGTGTCTCCCAAACATACACGCATAATCATTACTTCCCTTTACACATATTTATTGAGTACCTGTCTATGCCAGGCATGGTTTCAAGGATCATCGTGGGATGTATATCAGTAAAAAAACCGGCAAAGATCACTGCCCCTGTAGAACTACATTATAGTAGGGAGGGAAGTCAAAAAAGTGATAAGTTTATCTTGATTGAAAACTTCAGCAAATTATTGAATAGTGAGAATAAGAATAGCCCCTGGCATATAGTAATTTTGAAAAATTTTATTGTTTTGATAAGTGGGTTTTATTATGAGGAAATGTGTGGAAAATAGTCCTATTTCTGCAGTGATAAATTGAATCCAAATCTTAGCCTAGATTTGGCTAAGGTAAAAAAAAAAAAAATACTAGATGGGAGGCACCTGGGTGGCTCACTGGGTTAGGCATCCAACTCTTGATTTGGATCTTGGAGTAATGAGATCGATTTCTGCATCTGGCTCTGCCTTGAACGTGGAGCCTGTTTAAGATTCTCTCTCTTTCCCTCTGTCCCTGCTCTTTCTTTCTCTCAAATAAATAAATCTCTAAAAAGAAGAAAAGAAAAAAGAAATAGTAGATGGTGAGGACCATGCTAGAGATTGGAAGATAATTTCTTTGGAAGAACAGGAGACCCACAAAATAATTCCAGAGAGAAATCTTTACTTTCCTTGTTGTTTCTTCTTTAACTCTTGAAAACCTGTGTCTTAATTTAGAAAACTTGTATCTTATTTCTTGTGAAATATTTGGGGGAAGGATTAGCGATGGGTAGGATACAATAACCAATTTGACCAAACAAGTATTTTAAAACATTCTTAGATAAAATGGGACTTGATATCTCTGGCTTATAAAAATCTAAACATTAAAAAAATTATTAACTGTCCTATGCTGTCTTTAAGCTTCCATTTTCTTTTCGGCTTTCATAAGATAATGGAAGTTTCAAGTTTCTCCAGAGTGAGCATTTCAGGAGACCCAGGAAGAGGCTGCATGATTTATTATGACCTAGGCTTGAAAGTCATGCAGCATCACTTCTGCTTCACTGTATTTGTCAAAAAGTAAATCACAGAGCCGCCCCAGATTAGGGCAGGTGAGTTCACAATGGGTATGAAGACCAGAGAGCATCATTCATTGGGGGTCAGCTTTGGAGACTAGCTACCATCCTCCCTTTTATGTATTAGCCACCTCTGACCTTTAGGGAGGAATTTACATAATAACATAGAAATTTACCTATAAGTAATTCAAAATTTGAATATTTAAATTATCTTCTTGAAAATGGTATATTTTTTCTAATATCTAGAGGACTTAGTTTTCTGGTTAATATTAAAATGGAGGGTCATAATCCCTTAAAAATAGAATCTCAGGGAATTGAGAGCTTAGATTTCCATTCTATTTGGAACTAGATCTTAAAAATATATGTGCAGATATAAACCAAGTTTTGCTTCTAGGATGTCCATCCGTTCTTCCTGGGAATTGAATTCCACTGACTGACATAATTAGGCCCTATCTGTTAAACCTGTTGTGTCAAAATCTTCTTGAAGTGTCTTCATTTACATATTTCAAGCATTGCAGAAACAATCATAATAGTCAGTTCTGTCAGGACCCATTGTAGAATGCTTTCATTCTCTGATTGACAGTGATAATAATTGATACTATGGGTCCTTTATATTAGAATAGTTGTTTATTTGGCATAATGTTCTAGAAAATATGCACCGAAAATCCTTAAAAATGTTTTGGTAAAAGTAGCTTCATCAATTTTTCATCCATTTTTCACTCCTGTCATCTCAAATGGTTTGGATCAAAATGTCCCTAAATTAGTAGACTGGAAAAAGAACAATCTTAGTTTCTTATTTCAGATATTTTCTGGTCTCTGTAGTCATTCCTCTCTGTAATCATTCACAGCTTACTGAGTGGCAGCTATACTTAAAAATATCTAAGAAGTTTATACCAAAGAAGATATACTTTTTTCCCCCCTTAGGCAATTCCTTAAACTTAATTAGAAAGACTTCGCAAGACCATTTAGTAACTAAGACAACACATACATTATAAAAAAATTTTAAAAATAGGTATGAAGTAGTAAATATTAACACTTAGGTATTCCTTAATTCTAACTGCCTAGTCCCGACTTCTCATTGCCTCTGTTTTATCAGTTAAGATATTAGCACTGGTCAATTAAGACCTGTTTGGGGTTGTTTGAGGAGAACTAAAGAAAAGATCTTCCTTGCCTAATTTTTTTGTGAACTGGCCATTATATAAAGGAGTAAGATAGATGAGGGCTAAAATATTATGGTTATTACTGATAAAGGTGATACTAGAGAATGTGGACAGTGAATTAACACAGAGTGCCAGAATTAGGCAGATTTGCCCACCCAATTGTAGAAGGAGTGGACAGGGGACAGGCCTCCTTCCACAGGGACAGAACTAAGCAGAATTTGTGATCCCTGCAAGCATCTACCTGCCAGGAGAAAGAAGAGGGAGGAACTGGGTAACTATGTTCAGTTTCTCCCACTAAATCCCCTAGCCACACACACACCACACACACACACACACATACATACACACACACACACACACACAGAAGCACACACGTATGCACATGCAAACACACACACACACATGTTGCTGCTCCTCACTCCAAAAGCAATAATTGAGGAGACAGTGAGAAACCAGGAATGCATAATAATGGAATTGACTGCACAAATAAGGACAACAACAGGAAAAGCATTTGCCACTAATTTTCTCCAGTTTTTTGTTCTCTTAACATCTTGAGGTTAATCATTAAATCATTAACAAGATAATGTGGAAAGAGTTCTCTTACCTTATTTTTCAAAATGACCTCTTATTTTAATATTCTTTCTGTACTACCATCCTGATGAAAAGATTCTCTTTATGTCCATAAGAGTGACCATGGGATGCTCTGAAAACAGCTTTCCTATTCACTGACTGGGTCAGGATAATAATTCTTTTCTTGATGATTACTACAAAGGCCTTGGCATCAATAGCCCATTTAAATCAACCAGTGATAAACCTAGCCAAAGGAATGAATCCAGAATGGATATCAATGCAAAACTATTCCAGATGCAAATAGAGGGTTCAAACACCCGTTAGGGATTTCTTTTCCCTCTATTTTGTTCCATTGGAAAATTTCTGGAAGTGAATATATAGTAAATCTTTGCAAGCTTTGATAATTTATGTTACAACTAGTGAAAAATGTACATTTTTTTGCTTCTGTTTAATTATTCTCTCCGTATTTTATAAAACTTCTCTAAAAGATAGTTTCAAGTTCTATTGTTCATGGTGATAGTTGTGTCTGTGACATGATTTATTCATGCCATGAATATTTGTTGAGATCCTAATATGGGCCAGATACGATTCCAGGCCATGTCTGTTATTTAATAATGGCTTTTAAAGAAACATAATAAGGAAAAATATGTAAACTAAAGATAAGAGAGTATAGAAGGCCTATTTTTAACAGAGAGGTCCTCTTCAAAGAGGTGGTAATTCTGAGTACTTAATGAAGTGAAGGAATGAGACATGAAGATGTCATACTAATTCCACAGTTGCATGCCAGACAGAGGGAATTACAGATGCAAAGGCTCTGAGGCAAAAGCACAGTTAACAGGTAACTCACAGGAGAATGTGGCCAGAGGTGATAAAAAGGGTTAATTTTTTTTTTTTTAAAGATTTTATTTTTTTATTTGACAGAGATCACAAGTAGGCAGAGAGGCAGGCAGAGAGAGAGGAGGAAGCAGGCTCCCTGCCGAGCAGAGAGCCCGATGTGGGGCTCGATCCCAGGACCCTGGGATCATTACCTGAGCCGAAGGCAGAGGCTTTAACCCACTGAGCCACCCAGGCGCCCCAAAAGGGTTACATTTTTAATATGAACTTGATATTTAGTAGTGAGGAAAATAATTGGAATATTTAACTGAAAAAAAAAATGGGTTCTATATTACAGATGACTCTTCTCCAAGAGTCATTTGATTAAAGATCATTCACATTTCTCTTCTTCAGTAATTTGTGAAAGCTTCATTGAGATATTTACATACTTTAAAATTCACCTATTGTAAACATATTATTTAGTGATTTTTTTTTTTTTTTTAGCAGATTTGTAGAGCTGGGCAATCATTATCTCGGTCCGATTTTAGAACATTTCTATCATCCTCAAAAGATCTCTCATGATTATTTGCAGTCGGTCTCTCTTCCTAACTCCAGGTCCAGGCCTCCAGTCATCTATTTTCTATCCTGACGGATTTGGGTTTTTTGGACATTTTAGATCTTTGGAATTATACAATACGTAGTTTTCCGAATTTGGCTTCTTTCACTTAGTATACCGTCTTTGAGGTTACTCCATACAGATATTAGCATGCGTCAGCTGTTTGGTTTTTTTTTATTATTACTGAATAATATTCTACTGACTGAATAGACATTTAGTTTATACTTCCACCTGTTGATAAAACTGGACTTTTTTTTTTTTTTCCACTTTTTGGCTATCACAAATAATGCTGCTAAAACATTCACATTCAAGTCTTTGAGTGGACATATGTTCTCATCTCTTTGGTTGGGTATCTAGGAGTGGATTACTGGGTTTCATTGTAAATTTGTGTTTAACTATTAACAAAATTGCCAAACTGTTTTCCAAAATGACTATGCTGTTTTATATACCTATAAGCAGTGTGTGCATGTTCCAGATTGTCTACACTCTAGACAACAATTTTTCATTGACTGTCCTTTAGAATCCAAGCATCATTGTGGGTATCAAGTAGCATCTCAGTGAGGTTTCAATTTGCATTTCTTTAATGATTAATGTTTTTGAGTATCTTTATATATAGATATATTTAGCTTTATCTTCTTTGGTGAAAATTATATGTAGATCTCTAATGAATCTTTAATTGGAGTATTGTTTTATTAAGTTTTATGAGTTCTTTATATATTCTAGACATAAGTCATTTATCTTAAACATGGCTTATAAATGGTTTTGTCCCCAGTATGTGATTTACATTTTCATATTCCCCATGGTATTTTTTGAGGAAAAAAAGTTTTTAATTTTGATAAAGTTCAGTTTGTCACTTTGTTTTCTACTCTGTATCATGCTTTAAGATTAGAAAGATTTTTTTTTCCTGTTTTCTTCTAAACATTTTGTGACTTTAGTTTTTACATTTAGGTCTATAATCAATTGTGAACATTTTTTCCTTTTGATGTGAGATAAGGGTCTAAATTCATTTTATAGCACATGGAAATCTAATTGTATCAGCACTGTTTGTTGAAAAGACTCTGCTTTCTCCTCTGAATTGCCTTGGCACGTTTGTCAAAAATCAATTGACTATAAATATACAGGTTGATTGCTAGATTCTCAATTGTGTTGTGATGATCTGTGTCTAACTTTGTACCACTGCCACCACATGTCTAGATCACTGTAACTTTATATTGTGCCTTGAAATAAAAAAAGTCGAAGTCCTCCCACTTTGTTCTTTTTTCAAACTTGTTTTTGTTATTCTGTGTCCTTTGCATTACCATATAAATTGTATAATCAGCTTGTAAATTCCTACAAAAAAGAAAAAAAGCCTGCTGTCATTTTTATAGGAATTGTGTGTAATGTGTAGATAAATTTAAGAAGAATTTCCATTTTAATACATTGACTCTCCCAATCTGTGAACATGGAATGTCTTTCTATTTATTTGTTCTCTAACTTCTCAGCAGTATTTGATAGTTTTCAGTATACGGGTCTTGCACTTCCTTTGTCAAAGTTATGCCTTGATATTTTATTTTTAATGCCATTGTGGGTGAAATCATTTTCAGCTTATTTATTGCTGGTATATAGAAATATAATTGATTTTTGTGTATTGATCTTGTAGTCAGTAATCTTTCTGAATGTAGTCATTAGTTTTGCAGTTCTCCTTCAGGTTTTCTATCCATGTGATCAAATAACCTGCCCATAAAGGCTGTTTTACTTCCTACTTTCCTCTATGGATGACTTTTACTTATCTTAACTCATTGCACTGGGTAAATGGAGTTTAAATGGAAATCAGGAGCACAGACATCCTCAACTTGTTCTTGATCTTAGGAGAAAGTATTCAGTCTTTTGCTACTAAGTATAATATTAGTTATAGTTTTTTTCCCCCCTCTTTTTCTAAATGCCCTTTTTAGTATTGAGGAAATTTCCTTCTATTCTTTGTTGATTGAGAATTTTTATAATGAGCAGTTGCTGGATTTAGTCAACTTTTTGGGGGGGGTGTGCAACCACTGTGATGTTCAAGCATATTTTTGTCATTTGTTCTATTAATAAGGTATATTACAATAATTGATGTTTAATTATTAAACCAACCTTGCATACCTGGGATAAATTTCACTTAGGGTATGTAATTGCTGGATCAGTTTGCTAATATATTGTTGAGAATTTATGTGTCTGTATACATGATGGATATGATATGGTCTGTCATTTTCTTTTCTTATAATATTTAGATTCTCCTGTCTCTTATTTTTGGAAAGAGTTTGGGAAGGCTTGGTTTTCTTCTCCTCTAAATGATAGAATTCACCAGTGAAGCCAACCAAGGCTGGATTTCTCTTTATGGGGAGATTTTTAATTACTAATTTTTAATAATTATAGGTCTTTTCAGATATTTCTGATTCTTCTTGAGTCACTTTTTTATATTTTGTGTCTTTTTAGGAATGTGTTCTTTTTCTCTAAGTGTCTGATTTGCTGGCATTAAGTTTCTGATTAGATGCTTTTACAGTACTTTGAATTTCTATAAGATCAGTAGTGTTATTTCCACATTAATTCCTGATTTTCATAACATGTGTTTTCTCACTTCTTATTTTGGCCAGTCTAGCTACAGGTCTGTCAGTCTTACTGGTCTTTTTAAAGAATCAGATTTCTCTGATTTTTTTCTTTCATTTTTCTATTCTCTATTTTGCTGAGTTCCACTCTATTATTTCTTGCCTTCTGCTTGCTTTATGTTAATTTGTCCTTTTTCTACTTTCTAAAGATGGGAACTGCAGCTATAAAATTTCCCTAACCACTATTTATTTGTTTTTAATTTATTTTGGGGGTGGGGTGGGGCAGAGAGAGAGAATCTAGTGTGAAGCCCAGTGCAGGTTTGGATGCTTCACTGACTAAGCCACCCAGGTGCCCTTCTAAGCACTATTTTAGTTCACACTACATTTAGTTTTCTCTTTGATTTCTTCTTTGATCTTTGGGTCATTTAGAAACATGTTTCTAAATGTCAAATTTTTGTTGATTTCCTAAATTTCTTTCTGTTGTTGATTTTAATTTAAATCCATTTTGGTCAGAGCACATACTTTATATGATTTCAGATCTTTAAATATCATTAAGACTTTTGTAATGGCTTACCATATGGTATTTTGAGGAGAATGTTCCCTTTGTACTTGAAAAGAATGTATATTCTGCTGGGGGAAGTGATCTATAGATGTTGGGTCAGTTTTTTGATAGTACTCTTCAAATCTTCTATACCCTTGATGATTCCTGTCTGGCTGTCTTACGAATTCTGTTTACATGGTGTATCTTTTTCATCAGTTTGCTTTCAACCTATTTATGTCTTTAAATCTAAAGTATGTCTCTTTGCTATTTGATTTTTATATATTTTATGTCTTTTCTTCTTTTCATCCTTTACTTCCTTTTATGTGATAAATACATATTTTCTAGTGTCTTTAAATTCTCTCTCTCTATGTATATTTATTAATAGTTGTGGAGATTACATTATGCATTTTATATGATCACAGTCTAGTTCAGATTAATGCTAACCTAATTCTTATAAAATACAGATACTGATTAATACTAATCTAGTTCTTACAAAATACAGAAACTATTCCAATATAGTTCCATTTCTCCCCCTTCTTTGTGCTATTATTATAATATGTATTATGTATATATACTATGCAATCAATAATACTCTATTATAGTTATTGATTTAGGCAATTTTATGCCTTCTAAAAAAGTTTAAAAGAAAAAAGAAAAAATCTGTTTAAATTTTCCATATAAACTCACATATTTACCTTTTCTGGTGCTCTTGATTTCTTTCTATGAATTAAAGTTACCATCTGCTTATCTGCTCTAATTTTCTTGCTCCATTGCAGCTTGATTTCCTCCACCTTCTTTAAATGTACACATACTTACACTTTTATTTATATTTATATAAATAATTTCATATGCTGAGTCTAACTGCAGTTTTGTAATTATTTTATAGTTATTTTATGAAATTATCTGTTATAAAAATAATTAGAGAATAATAAGATAAAGCACTTATTTTTATGCTCTTTTTATAGTGCTCTTTATTTCTTTATATGGAATCAAGTTAACATTTTATATTATTTGCTTTCAGCCCAAAGGAATTTCTTTAGTATTTCCTGTATGAAAGGTGTACTAATATTTAGTTCTCTCATTCTTAGATGATCTGGGAATATCTTTATTTCACCTTCATTTCCAAAGGATAGTTTTGCAGGGTATAAAAATCTCAGATAACAGGGCTTTCCCCCCGCCACACCTATGATTTTGATTATAGTTTATTATTACAATGATTACTTTATGCAGTTGTCTTTTAAATTGCCCAAGAGAAACAAAGGGGCACGTGTACATGTATGTGCATGCACACAAACACACACAATCATGTATATTTTAATTTACATATATAAGTATTCTATCCCTCTGCCTTTCATCTCTATTGTTTCTTTTGAAAGTTCTGTTGCTAAACTTATTGTGGTTTCCTTTAAATGAGTCATTTTTCCTTCCTGCTTGCCAAATTTTCTCTTGTTCTTTCAATTTTAATAGCTTGACTGTTAACGTTTCTAGATGTGGATCTGTTTTGTCTATCTTACTTGATGTTTGTTGAACTTCTTGGATATGAAATTTATGTTGTTTTGCACGTTTTGGAAGTTCCTTGGCCATTATTTATTCAAATATTTTTTCAGGTGCTTTCTTTTCTTCTTTCATTCTGGAACTCCAATTACCCATATGTTGGTGCACTTAAAAGCTTTTCCCCAAGGGTTTTGAGGCTTCGTTCAGATTTCCTCAATCTTCCCTCCTCCTCTTCTTAAGATCAGATAGTCCCTATTTATCTGCCTTCAAATGAACTGATTCTTCTGGGTAGTCAAATCTATTGTTGAGTTCCACCAGTAAATTTTTTCATTTCACTGAACTACATTTTTCCAAATCTAAACTTTCCATTATAAAATAATGATAATTTAACCTTTTGATTTTCTATAGTTGATGAATTAATGTCAAACTTTCTTTTCTTCTACACTATGTTTTTCTTTTAATTTCTTGAACATAATTGTAACTGTCATTTTGTAGTATTTGTGTGCCAAGTCCAGTATCTGGGGCCCCTAAGGGACAGTTTCTATGAACTGCTTTTTTTCCCCCAGTGTATGGGTCACATTTTCCTGTTTCTTTGTATGTCCTGCTATTTTGTTGTTAAAACTGGACAATCTGATAATATATTACAGTAACTCTGGGTTCTGATTTACCTCTTTTTCACCAAACTTTGGGAGTCATTGTTGATGTTATTGTTTATATGTTTAGTGATTTACCTGAACTAATTTTTTGGCTTTTATTTTGCCCTCAGTGTGCATTATTGTCTCTTCCTTGTATTTTTATTTAATTAATTAATTAATTAGTTTTTCTTTAATCTGGTTTTCTAAGTTTTCCCTGGATCAGTTTAGTGATTAGACAATGATTGACCTGATCTTGTACTTAAATATCTTGAGTCAGTTAGACTTCTTTCTACCCTGTGTTAATGGATCTTTGCATGAGACAAGGAACACAAAGTTCAGGCAGTTTATGAATCTGCCCCAGCTTTTACTTTCTGCATGTGCAAGGACTCACATTCAGGCAAAGCATGAGCAAATAAAATAGCTAGGGCTAGCTCCATGATCTTGCAATCATGTTCACAGCCTTCAAGACTCCCAGAGGATATGGGAGTTTATCCAAGCCCATAATGGCTTTCTCTTTTGTTGGATTTCCCTATAAAATTTTTGACTGTCTCTAGATCTGCTTTTTGCCCCAGCCAGTATTGTGTGCTCATGTAAGCTATGATGTTGGCCTTCCTTGACTGTTTGCCACTGAGATTGCTATTGTTTTTTTTTTTTGTTTTTTTTTGTTTGTTTTTTCTTTTTTAATTTATTTATTTATTTATTTGATGGACAGAGAGATCACAAGTAGGCAGAGAGGCAGGCAGAGAGGCAGGCAGAGAGAGAGGAGGAAGCAGGCTCCCCGCCAAGCAGAGAGCCCAATGTGGGACTCGATCCCGGGACCCTGAGATCATGACCTGAGCCAAAGGCAGAGGCCCAACCCACTGAGCCACCCAGGCGCCCCTGCTATTGTTTTTGACAGCACCTCGGGGCATGGGCCTTTTCAAGTTCTGTTCCAAATCAATTCTTCCCTGTCTGTTAGGAAAGCTGATGTTCCTGAGAGTTTGCCATGTCCGGGTAGAAACACAACAAAAGGAGCTGGGAGCTGGTGGAGAGGGTGAAAGCAGTTCCAGGATAAAATACTATACACACTTCCACTGGTTCCTGATATTTAGTAGGCTTTGTGTTTTGTTTTGTTCTGTTTTTGTTTGTTTGTTTGTTTTGAGTAAACATCTCACTACAATTTTGTATACCTTTGGTCAATTTTCGTAGCCCTGAAATGATTATTTTTGGCAATTTTATCCAGTTTTATTGTTGTGTTTTATGGAGATCTACTGAACCCTTTACTTAACCATGTAGGAAAGTTATCCTTCTTTTTTTTTTTTTTTTTTTTTTAAAGATTTTGACAGCAAGAGACACAGCGAGATAGGGAGTACAAACAGGGGGAATGGAAGAGGGGGAAGCAGGCTCCTGCTGAGCAGAGAGCCCAATGTGGGGCTCGATCCCAGGACCCTGAGATCATGACCTGAGCCGAAGGCAGAGGCTTAACCCACTGAGCTACCCAGGCGCCCCAAGTTATCCTTCATTTTTTAAAGTTAAAATTCACATATCAAAAATTTAGGAACCATAAAGTATACTATTTAGAAGCATTGTCGTTCACAATGTCATGCAGCCAACACTCCTAGATAGCTCCAGATAAGACATTTTCATCACTCCAGAAGAAAACCCTGAACGCATTAAGCAGTCCTGCCATATTCTCCCATCCCACTAGCCTCTGGCAGCCAAAAATCTGCTTTCTGTCATGGATTTACTTATTCTGGATATTTCATATCAATGGAATCATACAATATATAACATTTGGTGTCTGGCTTCTTTCATGTAGCATATTGCTTTTGAGATCCGTCCACATTGTTGTATTTATACTTCATTAGTATTAATACTCCATTCCTTTTATGGCTGAGTAATATTTCATTAAATATATATTTTGTAGTCATTTTTATCTACAGGGAATCTGTTCAAAGACCCCCAGTGAATGCCTGAAACTATGGATAGTAATGAAATGTAAATACTATGTTTTTTCCCTTACATACATAATTATGGTAAACTTTACAAATCAGGCAAAGTAAAAAAATTAACAAAAATAACTAACAATAAACTAGAATAATTATAACAACATAATAAAGTAAAAGTGATATGAATATGGTCTCTTTTTCTCAAAATATCTTATTGTATATACTATGCTCACCTTTCTTCTTGTGATGATATATGAGATAAAATGTCTACATGATGAGATGAAGTGAAGTGAATGACATAGGCATTCTGATGTAGTGTTAGGTTACTACTGACCTTTTGATGATAAGTCAGAAGGAGGATTATCTGTTTCTGGACCATAGTTGACTATAGTAACTGAAATCATGGAAAGCTAACCTATGTACCAGACAAGGTTTGGGGGGTGGGACTGCTATGTGTGTACTCATTTATTGGTGGACATTTGGGTTGTTCCCATCTTTTGACTACTGTGAACAGTGCTACTATTAACATTCATATACTAATAATTGTTTGAATATTTATCTTCAATTTTGGGGGATATATTCCTTGGAGTAGGAATGTTGGGTAATTCTATGTTTAACTTTTTTGAGGAACTGCCAAACTTTTTGATGGCAGCTCTACCATTTTACATTCTCACCAACAACGTGTGGGTGTTCCAGTTTCTCCACATTCTCATCAGCACTTAACTTTCCTTTTTTTTTTTTTTTTAAGTTACCTTAGTCATCTTTGTGAGTGTGAAGCAGTATCTTGTTGTGGTTTTAATTTACATTTCCCTAGTGACTTGTAATGTTGAGCACCTTCCATTCTTCTTCAACTTTTAAACTAAAATTATAGAACAATCCATGTATTAGATTTCAGGTCTCTGGAACTTAAATAGTGGTCTTTTCTCAGTACAACAATATCTTCTACTATGTGTTACATGATATTCCTTAATGTCTTGAATTCGCCATGCCCTTTTTCATTTTACTCAAACAACTAATAATGCAGATCTATGCTGAATTAGTCATTCTAATAACTAAAATGAATTAAATAAACTTTTCTATATATTTGTAGTCATACATTCCACAGATTTGAGGTGGCATATATCTCAAGATAAAATACATTAAAAGAATTTACATGGTCCCACTCATATTGGACTTTGTTCCATTAAGTTTAGTCTGCCACTGATAATGTCTACCTTTTTTTTCCCCAGTTATATAAAGTGAACAAGTCCTAGAGATCTATTATATTACATAGTATCTACAGTTAATACCATGCTATGTATGCAAAATTTTTGCCAAGAAGGTAAATAGTATGTTAAGTGTTCTTATTACAAAATAATGATAATAAATAAGAGTTAAATAGGAGACTTTTGGAGGTGCTAGATGGGTTTACGGCATAGATTGAGGTGATGGTTTCACAAATGTATACTTATCTCCAAACACATCAAAGTTGTATATATTGATTGTAAATAGATTTTTGTAGGTCAAAAATACACAATAATAAGAATGCAGATAACCCAATTAAGAACATGGGGAAAGTATTTTAGCAGACACTTCATTAAATAAGGTAGATGGCATATAAACACATGAAAACACGGTCAGCACTGTACATTAGGGATATAGAAATTAAAACCACACTAGGATACCACTACATGTCTATTAAAGTATCTAACATTAAATATATAAACAATTATGTGTGTGTATACACACACACACACACACACATATATGCACATAATTTTATATACATGTACATATATACACACACATTTATTTGTTGTGTGCTTTTGGAATTTATCGTTAGGTAGAAAAAAAAAGCAAAATGAAGAAATTTTTGCATGTCACCATTTAACCAAGGAAAAGGGGAAATGATATTTAGATATCTAAATATTTGGATCTAGATATCTTATTTATATAACAAAGGCATGCCATATTTTTCTGTGAAGGGGAGAAATAGAAAGGGGTAGAAGTTAGGCTTTTCTACACCTTATTTTGTAGGTTTGCTTTTACTCTATGTAAACACATATTTTTTAAACAATATGTGTAAAGATTAAAAATGGGAATTATTAATTAATTTAAACAAAATTAACAAATAAAAATAAAGGTCCACTTCAGAATCCATACCTAGAAAAATTAACTAGGTGAATAATGCATAACTACTATAAGCAGGATATTCGCTTTAATGTACTGAGCCCCACCCTTGTAATTAGTAATTTTAAAATGAATCTGATTACCTTTAAAATTTAGGTAGTGAGCATTGCTGTTTTTCCTTCATATTTGAAGATGTGATTATCTTTTTTTCTTCCTGTTGTTACAGTTGTAGCAATTTTTTTTTAAAGATTTAATTATTTATTTGACAGAGATCACAAGTAGACAGAAAGGCAGGCAGAGAGAGAGAGAATGGAGAGAGGGAAGCAGGCTCCCTGCTGAGCAGAGAGCCCGATGCAGGACTTAATCCCAGGACTTTGGGATCATGACCTGAGCCGAAGGCAGAGGCTTTAACCCACTGAGCCACCCAGGCGCCCCTAGTTGTAGCAATTTGACACCACACAGATATTAATAGCTTTAACTTACTAGTAATGTGAATAAGCTTTTTAAATATGTTTTCTGTTTGTCCGTTTGAAGAGCATGGGTTTAGACGGTCTCCATTTAACCTTCAATACTTTTAGTTCATATTGAGCCACAAGAAAAAGATAATTTATAAAGGGTTGATAATAGGTCTTGAATGCGATTACTCTTTGGTTATTTATGGTGAAAAACATATGTTATCAAATAGTAAAGATGAGGAAGATAGTAAGTGCACCATCTCATTCATTTCATCCATTTTTTTGTTCATTCCGTCACTCAAGTAATATTTCTTGTATACCTAGTATATGCCAAGTCCTCTACTGGCATAGAAACTAGATTGTGAGAAAGGAGTAATCTCCTTCCAGTCATGGAATTTTCATTCTAATGGGGACTATGTATATATTAATCATATAATCACACAAACAAAATGTACCCATGACACTGTGCTATGAAGCAGAGTTTCACAGAGCTGTAGCTCTGTGGAGAAGAGCCATAGGAAAACTTTTTCTGGGGAATGATAACTGAAGCCTTTAAGTTAATTAGGCAATGAAAGGGCAGGAAGATCTTTCCAGATGGAGGAGATACTATTTGCAAAAATCACATGACAGGGAAGTACAGTCAGGACTCATGTGACTGTTTCAAAGAGTAAAGAGAGCATGGGTACGAGATCAGACTGGAGAGGCAAAGGTGGGAAGACTGTGCTTTACCTTGTAGGTTCCCATCCAAAAATATGGTATATATGACCCTGCGTGATATAATCAGATTCACTTAAGGAGAATAGTTCTGGTTGCTCTCTCAATACTGAAAGAGTGTGGAACATCAATGGATAAGAACAGAAAAAATAACAATTAGTCCTTCAAACAAGTTGTCATGGTGCCTGGATGTAGAAGATGATGGAAAGGTGTGTTCAGAATAGAGATTTTAGTATATGTGCTACCGAAGCGAGCACCAGAATAGAGATTTTAAAGAAGGACAATTTCCACCCTTGGATTAGAAAAAATACATATATGCCTGAGTTGGTTCAGGTGGGCAAATGAGGAGTTAATTTCAATTTCTCTCTTTCAAGCATTTATTTTTTCCATTAGTATTTATATTCATAATATTTCTTGCTATATGTCAAATGTATACATTTAAATATCATGTCCTCTGTTTCATTTATTATGTGGCTAATAAAAACTTAATAGACACTAATTGTTGTCAAATTTGCCAAGAAAAGACTCTCACAGATCTTGTTAGATTTTAACATTCTGTTCATTTTGGAGCCTATAATGTATCCCCAGCAGAGACTGTGCTTGGAAGCACCAGGGACTTCTTGGAAGAAAATATACTTGACAGATCTCAGGTCAAACTATAATCATCCTTCACAAAGATTGATTCTGGACATACTGTAGGTAATAGATATATTTTTGTACTGTTGAGATTTATGTCACTTTGTTGTCCAATTGTTCTAGACACTTTGTCCATCAAATCATGAGCATCTACAGAGATATATACAATAACAGCTTGTTTTCTTATATTAGACCACTTACACAGAAAATGCTTATTCTGACTTTTACACATCTATGAAGTTTTGGAAAATTTGCCACTGTACCATATCTAGGGACCATACATGTGAATATATTAGCCTATCAGGAAAATACCTCATTACTTTTTTCAATTTAGAGATCTGTGTCTTGCCTGCTATCCCCCTTCCTCCCATGACCTTGCCCCTCTATGCTAACATGTGAGTTTTCTCTCCTGGAAGAATGAGTACAGACCATAAGAAGATGGGACAAAATTGCAGAGAAAATGTAATTGATATTATATTCCTTGAATATGGGAACAATCTGGAGAAAATAAAGCCATTTATTTAGATACAGATAAAGATGTAGATTGTATCTATATCTATCACTCATTCGTATACTTTTGGGTGGAGGGGGGCATTCTGCTTTTTCAGTTTTTACATAGCAAAAGGGCTAATTTATTACTGCTCTCTACAATTCGAAAGAGATACTTGAAAATTTTTTCATATAAAAAATTCAAGTAATAATTCCTCTTATTTTATTATTGCTAGTCTTCCTTCATTTTGCTCTAAAATTTCCTCTCTTCACCATCTCACTTATTTCATTATTCCCATAGCTTTACCCATTCATTTCAGATACCTTCCTTATGATACGTCTTTGTAGAAGCACTTTATGTCTATTGCTTTTTAATTTTTCTCTCATAATTCTTTACTTCAAGTAATAACTAAAAGAATTTTCTTAACCAGAAGATTTCAGAAAAAGCCGTTTTTTCTCATTTTTGGATCCCTTATAGCTTTGGGAGAATGAGGAAGTAGGTAAGGCTTTGTAAGGGGAAAGGTTACCGAGTCTGGACCACAGAGGTATCTGAGAGAGGTATGTGGCTGGTTGACAATCTGAATGAAGTTGTCATGATGCCAATTTGAAGTATTGACAGCATTTACTTGCTTTGCTGCTGAAAAAATAAACATTGTGTCTGGGAATGACTAAATATACTTGTGTATTCTTGAACTAGATTAAAGGTAAATAGTGGGTGTCTGGGTGGCTCAGTTGGTTAAGAGTCTGACTCAATCTCAGCTCAGGTCTTGATCTCAGGATTGTGAGTTCAAGCCCAGTGTGGAGACTACTTAAAAAAAAAAAAAAAAGAAATGTAGATGCTAAAATGTCTATGTGGGTTTTTTGTTTTATTTTTTATTTAAATTTTTAGTATTAATTTTCTGATTTACCAACATTCTACTCTTAAATATGGTTTATTTGTTGTATTTAAAGGGAAGCAGTTAAAGGGAAGTACAGTAGTGTCACAGTGAAGTCAGCTTGTTAAAACTGAAATTCTATATTTCATTGATCGTATATTTAGTGTTTTGAATACCATCAAGAAATGTGAAGTGTTTTATGGTGGTGTAATTCCAAATTGGCTGAGATATCTAACCAACGGACTGACTGTAGATTATCACAAATGAGGATTAAGTATTCAGCATAGGAGTGGAGTAACGTAGTATTGTCCCAATCCTCTGGATGGGTTTAATGATCAGTATTCCTGTCAATAGGGAAGAAGCAGAGAAGAACAAAATGGGCAGTAAGGTGTTGTAACAGTTTTGTTATTCCTTTTCTTTCTTCCACATTCTCCTGTACAAAGTGGTTTAGTAGAACTGTTAGCAGCGTGAGTTGTCTTTCCTCATACATGCTTTTACGGTTGTGACATAGAGCTATCTAACTTTCCTGTGGAACTAAAAGTTTCCTTTGGCTTTGAGATACTTGATATATAATGGAAGGAGAGTTTCCTTTCTTCACGAGTCTAAAATTATTGTTACACAATATGGACCTTAAAGAAGAAATTATGTAAAAAAAGTATAAATTTGAATGGCTATCCGCAGCTGTATTCTTAAGAGTTCTAGAGGCAATTGTTTTGTGACAATTTACAGAATGATTATTCTACAGTGAGAATACTCATGGAAAATTTTTTTCTTGAATATTAAATGCATTTATAGAATGGATAAAAGATATTAAACTTCTGGGTGACTAGTTATTATGTTAGTAATTCATATTATAAAAGAAATCATTAATGGTTGCTTTGCAAATGGTGTATTAAACCTTATTTTTTTTAAAGATTTTATTTATTTATTTGAAACAGAGAGAGAGAGATCACAAGTAGGCAGAGAGGCAGGCATAGAGAGAGAGGAGAAAGCAGGCTCCCCGCTGAGCAGAGAGCCCGATGCGGGCCTCGATCCCAGGACCCTGAGATCATGACCTGAGCCGAAGGCAGAGACTTAACCCACTGAGCCACCCAGGCGCCCTTAAACCTTATTTTTAATAGCTTGTTTATTTACACAATTTGACTTTGAAACAATGTTAATAAATATGGTCAAATTAAATTAATTAGAGGAGGAATCCTTTATTGTGGCACATCTGTGTGCAGTTTCTGGGTAAATTTTCTGAAGTAATATTTACCTGAGGACAATAAAGAGAAAAATCTAGCTTTTAATAATGTCTCATTGTTAACTAAAGATATTTTTTTGTAACTGCTGATGGACCAAGCATCAAAGCTCCTCAGAAAATATTTAGAAGCTATTGAGATACAAATTTTAAGGAAGTTTATTAAGGAAAGCACTTGTTTTTGCTTTTTTGTTTGTTTGTTTTGTTTTTTACATTGATCACAGTTTCCTGGGACTGTAAATTTATTACTATCTTTTATTTAAAATTATAATTTTTGTTTTTGTTGTTGATAATGAAGGCCATAACATTATATGTGTGCAAGAAATACAATTTTTAGAAAATTGCATAGTAGAAAAGAAGTTTTATATTGCCTCTTTATTTCAAGAGCTAAAGCCATTTTTTTCTTTCCAAGTTTATGCTTAAATTCCAGCTAGTTAACATACAGTACAGTATTGGTTTCAGGTGTAGAATTTAATGATTCATGACTTACAAACAAACACCCAGTGCTCATCAAAAATGGCCTCCTTAATACCCATCACCTGTTGAACCTATCCCCCTGCCCAACTCCTCTCCAGTAATCTTTAGCTCATTCTTTACAGGTAAGAGTCTGATCCTTGATTTAGAGCTAAAGTCTTTCTAACAGTGACACCTGGAAGGTATCAACAAGGTGATCTTGAAACTAAACTAAAATGTTACTGGAGAGTTATGGATTCGTCCAGGAATGTACATTAAAATGTAATGATTAGTTCTATATTATTTGTGTTTTATTCTCTTAAATACTCAATCTACATAACTATACAAAATGTTAAAAAGAAAAACCTGGGCGCCTGGGTGGCCCAGTGGGTTAAGCCTCTGCCTTCGGCTCAGGTCATGATCTCAGGGTCCTGGGGTCAAGCCCCACGTCGGGCTCTCTGCTCAGCGGGGAGCCTGCTTCCCCTCCTCTCTCTCTGCCTACCTCTCTGCCTACTTGTAATCTCTCTCTCTCTTTATCTAATAAATAAATAAAATAAAAAAAAAAACCAGGGACGCCTGGGTGGCTCAGTTGGTTGGACGACTGCCTTCGGCTCAGGTCATGATCCTGGGGTCCCGGGATCAAGTCCCACATCGGGCTTCCAGCTCCATGGGGAGTCTGCTTCTCCCTCTGACCTTCTCCTCGCTCATGCTCTCTCTCACTGTCTCTCTCTCAAATAAATAAATAAAATCTTTAAAAAAAAAAAAAACCCAAAACTTTTATATTCATCTATGTATGTGGCTACTCTATTTGATCAATTGTGTGAATGCATTATTTTATTACCAAATGAGGGAGAATGAAGTACTTACAGTAGTTGACTCCTATGACAGTACTGACTATGAATTTTCTAGTAGCTACAAGGTGCATTTCTTTCTTTTTTTTTTTTTAAAGATTTTATTTATTTATTTGACAGAGGGAGAGAGATCACAAGTAGGCAAGAGAGGCAGGCAGAGAGAGAGGGAGAAGCAGGCTCCCTGCCACTCGGGGGCTCAATCTAGGACCCTGAGATCATGACCTCAGCCAAAGGCGAGGCTTAACCCACTCAACCACCCAGGCACCCCCAAAGTGCATTTTCATACAGATTTACAATTCCTTATTTGTAGTTCTGAGAACTTTTTGTAAGTCATTTTATCACTGGAAATATGTAATAAGATTTTTGGTAATTCATTTTGCAAAAAGCCTAAATGGACTGACAAGAGAGTATTTATTAGTGTGAATACTCATGTGTCATGGCAGACATATCAACATATTTGATTATGGGATACTGGCCCAGAATTCATTGGTAGGTCTTTGTATATGATATATGTGCTATATTATATTTCTACAATCCAATTTTTTCAGTATTATGAAGTTGATTAGGCTTCAGAATTTGGATCAGGACTGTTATATTAATCATAGAAAACTATCAAAAATGTTCTAGTCTGATCTGATTACTATTCAGACTTTCTCATATAACATCTTTCATTTGTTTTTTATCAAGCCTTCTGCCTTATAGTAGATAACATCTATTCAGCAAACACCACTGAGCACCTATTATTTTCTAGGCACTTTGCTAAGTTCTAAAGAAACAATATCTGTGCCCTAAAGAAGCTTAGAGACCTTTGTTAACAAATAATACAAGTGAATAGATGGAATAATAGAAGCAGTAGAAGGTACAGAAGGGTAATACAGAGTAGGAAGAGATAAGGTGATGGCTCTTCCTTGGTATAGAGAGATCAGGGAATGGATGAATGGAACAGGTAGAGAACTACAGATGGTTTCACAGAGAATGTGATGCAGTTCTCAAGGTACAACACAGTTAAAAGAAGTAGACTGAGCATGGCACAAATGTGAGAAGCAACATGGTGTTTCCATGGAAGGAAGAGTGATCATATTGAAAGGGAATGATGGACAATGTAGTGGGAGATGTGTCTTATAGAATAGGCAGTGATCAGATCATCAGGGTCCTTGATTGCCACACTAAGGAGCTTGGACAATATTCTGTTGATAATGGGAAACTATTGAAGGTGAGTGCTGTGATCCATTTTGCATTTTAAAAGGCTTTCTAGTGAAGCTTTGTGACTATGGACCAGACAGGAACAAGACAGACCATTTAAGAGAATAATGCATTTAAGGGGAACAGATGCTATAATCTGTAGCAGTCTTTTGGTCCTAATTTGTCAAAACCTATCTCCCTTTCTTTTTAGTCCATATTCCCCCTCTTTCTCCAATTCCTTCTCATCATTTTTCTTCTCTTTTTTTCCCTTCTTGAAGTATATTATGGTTAATAATGATACTATCTTTTCATATGTTTTCAAATCTAATCAATGTTTGCTTAAATAAGTTTTCTCTTTGTATTTCAAGGTCTTCTCTAACTTTAAGCATTTCTGATTTTTTCATGTCATCTGTGGTGACAGATTTCATGCCCCTTTTTTAGATGGCTTTAGTGTTCATGAACTGTCCTTTCAATACCCTACACTTAATTCTGACACTTAGTTACATGACCAAACCCTCTTCTCTATCAGCATCAATAATGTCCCATATCTGAAATCATAACTTCTTTTTCAAGACTCTAACTGCAATCTTCTATTCCTCCAATGAGGCCACATAGGATGACTCCAGGAAACACTATCCACATTTTATTCTATGTGAGCACAGTTCTAGGAATTTAAAACGAATGACTTCCTCTGGTGTAACATAAAGGAAGCTTTAACTTTCTTGTTTCAACAGGACGTGTATTTCAGTCTTATAAAATTTCAATCCTTTGAGTCTATCCTTGTCTCTTAACCCATGAGTTCCTCCAACTTCACTTAATTCTCTGTTGATTTCAGACCCATTTGGATATCACTTCTCCTACTCTTCTGAGAGCCTTCAAAGTCCACTTTGCTTTTTTACTACATCCACTCTGGTTTAGACAAGCTTCTCTGTTTCTCTACCTGTTAAGCACTTCTGAAGGAAATCATGTAATTATTTTATTAGTGCTTGCCAATCTGTGTTTTTTTTTCCCTTCTTCTACCTCCCACATCACTCTTCAAATCCTTTTGCTTGACCTTAGAGACATATATTTTCCATGATCCAAAGAACTTAATCCAAAATATTTAATGCAATAGACATTAATTTCCTCCAGTCCCCACACTATATTGTCCTAAACTTTTGCCAGCAATGGTGGACTCCAGTCTTTGCTGACGCTTTCTACTCTACTTAAAATATAAATGTTGGGGTTTCCTTGTCTATGCCCAAGCTCTCTTCTTTCCCTATTTATTCTCCCTAAATATCTTCATACAGTCTTGTATACCAAAACTCATTAATAGTATGATGACTCAAATTTTTATCGCTAATCCAGCTTTCTCCCTCAAATTTGCAGATTTATACAGTGTGCATTTCTACCCAGATGTCTAGTAACAATCTCAAAAATAGGCAAAAATAGAACTCTTCATTTGCCCCACAACCTGCTCCTCTGTTTGTCTTCTCTATCACTATAAATTGCACAATCTTCTAGCCACTTTCTCAATGCAAAAGCATGTCAGGTATTGATTTTTATCTTCTGTCTTTCCCATCCAGTTACCAAATTCTTTGTACTACCTCCCCAAAGATAACACATAGTCAGTCACTTTTCTTCATTCTTGTTACATTATTTTCACCAAATCACATCATCTTTCACTTAGATTATTATAATAAAATCCTGTTTGCTCTTCTACTTCCACTTTTCTCCCTTACAATTAATTGTCCTGTCACATAGCAGGCAGAATGGTCTTCTTATAATGTGTATCAAATAATACCCTCTTCTTGCTTTAAACATTTCAATTAATTCCCATCATTTATTTTACCATGACTTTCAGAATTCTCTGTGATTTTGGTTGTGGCTGTCTCTCTAAGACCACTTTGTACTACTTTCCTTCTAGCCTGCTGGCCTACTATGTTACAGCTCTACTGGTCTTCTGTACATGAAATACATCAAGCTTGAACTCATGCTTACTTCCATTAGTGGTCCCACTGGATGACTGGCATGTACTTCTACCAATTTCTGCATTATTGGTTTCTTCTTGTTATTCAGATATCAACTTAAATATCTTGTTTTGAGAGAGGCCATCTCTGATCACACAGTCTGGACACCCAGTCACTCAAGATCACATTTATTTTAATTTTCTGCATAGCACTTATCACCATTTGATTATTTTTTCTGCCTTACTTAATAGGTTTTTGGTCTCCCCTTGTTCTTCTTATTTTCTAGTATATCCATACCTTCTAGAATAGCACTAACACTTAGTAGGCACTCAACAGTATGTTAAGCCAACCCCTGAAATTAGCATCATTAACTGTGATAGAAAGTAAAATCTGTTCATTAACTGAACTCTACAACATTTTATAGTTGAGAGAAGAATATAAATAATCCTTTTTTTTTCTAACAAAGAGTTAAGAGTGATTTTTTTTTTAAAAAATTGAATCTTTGATTAGCACACTCAGAAGAGAAATTCGAAGTAGAATTTTAAACTTTTTTTTCTGGAAGAAAATGGAGTATGAAGAAAAAGATTAGCTAACTTGATAAAGTCTGAAATACATACCTCTGAAGGAAATTAGGTGAGGGCTTTGATCTCTAAACTGTTTTTTTTTTCTCCCTAGAACATTAAAAGGAGGGATCCATAGGTAACTTTGAAAATTTGGTACCATCTCTAGTTGATTCTACAATAGTCTGTCACTTGAGTGGAGAAAAAATTATATTGATGAAATAAAAGATCCTTTAAATTAGCTGTTTAGCATCATGTAGCTCAGTCAGTTGACTGACCAAATTTTTCACTTTCTCTATGGAGTGATGAATCATCCAATTGATGAAAGACATATTTTGGTCTTCTTCTAATAGTATATTATGTCATATAATGAAATATAATTGTTATTATTGTTACATTTTCACATTAACTGTGGTTAACTTAAAGTGATGAAAGACCCTTGTCCCACACGATTTCTACTTTGTACCTGTATATTTATGATTTCTGTCTGCAAACTTCATGAGGACAGGAATTTTGTCTTATGTCTTCTTTGAGATTACATGAAAGCCTAGCATCATGTTCCAATCAAATCTTACTGGACAAAAATAAAATGCAGTTAATATATAAGGTAGATTAAAAATGGATCAATGTTTTTAGTCTGATAGTTTCTTTGGGAGGTAGAGTAAAGGCCCCCCAAGATACCCACATCTTAATACCTGCAACCTGTAAATATGTTACATTACAGAGCAAGGGGGAATTAAAGTTGCAGATGAAATTGACATTGCAAATCAGTTAAAATGGGGAGATCATCCTGGATTATCCAGAAGAGCCCAGTGTAATCACAAGGCCTCTCAGATGGAGAAGAAGGAGACAGAGAGATAGTATACTGAGAAAGACTCATTTTGCAGACTTTGAACTTGGAAGGGGATCATAAGACAAGTATTGTAGGCAGTCTCAAGGAGTTAGAAAAGATAAGAAAATGAATTTTCCCCAAAGTCCTCCAGAAAGGGGTGTTGCCTTGCCAACATCTTGATTTTAGCCCAGTGAAGATCCCTTTTGGACTTCTGACCCCCGAAACTATAAAAAAATAAGTTTGTGTTGTTTTAAGCCACTAAGCTTGTGGTAATTTGTTAAAACAGCCACAGGAAATTAATACAGTTTTCTTTTGCTTTTCTTCTCAGAAACAAAAAATAAAAGGGGGCATTTCAAGGAAGGGGAGTGAATTGTTTCTATGTGTATCTATGAGGGCTTTTCACTGAACAATAGCATTTTAATTTCTTCAAGTTCTGTTTGTTCATTGTACAGACTTCTTGGATCACATACGGTGAGATATCATGGACAAACCTGGGCAATGTAATTTAATTACAAAGTTTAAGTTACATGCTTTTAGTATGGATGTCAACTTACTGGTTTAAAGAAGGAAATGTATAATAATAAAAATACATTAAAAAACTAATCATCTTGATTCCACCAATTTAGAATATATAGCTGTTTTATAAATGCTAGGCAGCAGTTTCTCCCTTTAACAAATAAAAATGATGCAAATGAAGTTTCTATTTGAGTTTGCAGAGGGGGTGCTTATAATACTTGAGAAAATGAATGATTTTAAAATACTTTAAAAACACATACTTACAAAGAAACAACTGGTGTACTAATTACAATTGTTCTTATCTGTCCTTATATCAAATGCCTATCCAATATTTGCTAAGCAGTATTTTCAGCCTTCGATTTGCTAGATGCACTGTAAAATCCAATTTAAGCAGAGAGTGCTAATTATTGAAAGAGGTAAGTTTGCAAGATGAAAATGTGTATAATTTGAAATTTCCTCTTATTTTGGCATTTTCCCTTATTCACTCATTCAAATAATTTCTACCGATCATCTCCGGTATCAGACATTGCTGGTGAGATCCAGGATGACACATCTCCACTCTCTCCTCAGTACTTTGCTCTAACTGGTGATCTGGGCACTCTGCTCTTCCCCAAAATGCGCTGCATTCTTTCTTCTGGAATTGGGAACACACTGTTCCTTTGTAGGAAATATGCCTAACCTCTTTCAGACAGCCCCTGCTTCCACCCCTTGGTGGGTTTCTGAGTCAGCTTCAGTTTTGAAGTCTTCCCTAAAAAGCTTTCGCAGACTCATCCAAGGCTGAGCAAACTGTTTCTCCTACGCTACTTTGTACACCTTGAAGGTGCCTGTAATGCGAACTTACTCCTATGTTAGCACTTACCATAGCGTGTTGAAATTGTCTCTTCAGTCTCTCTCCCTCAATTTCTGGAAGCTTCTTTAAGGCAGGAATTGTATCTTGTACATTGTCATCTTTCTGATGCTTATCACAGTACTTGCTAATAAGCATAAGAGGGTTTTAGTAAATAGTTACTAAATAACTGAACCAATGACTACATAAAAGACACAGAGAGAAAAGGATTATTGAGAGAAATCAAAGGAGGTGAGGTTGTTCTTTAAAAAATATTCTGAATCTATAGTCATGGGGCTTAAAAATAATTTAGAAATTATACTGGTTCTGGCACTGCCTCAAATCATTCTTGAGGATTCTGATTTCCCAAGCTACACACTGAGTTTTATCTTACCTTTTAATTTTGTTTAACTTTTATCCCAATTCATTGTGTCTTAAAATATGTTTAAAGGACACTAATGTATACTTTATCTTTAAAAATAACTTCTCTTGCTCCACATGAAATAATGTGGCAAATAACAGATTAGGACAAATTAAAGGAAAGCCTAGCTTGTAAGTTCTGTTCGATCACCATCTATACTACAGATATCTCATTTTCTGTTTAAAAAAAAAAAAATGAGAACCTCTTTTCTATAATAATATTTCATAAATTTAGCTTTTCATAGATTTAGAATACACTTATAATTCTATGTTAATAAGGCTTGAGTGCCTTCAGTAAATGATTTTAGATTTATTCTTTTATGATATTTACTTAGTTTATATGGTAGGCACAGAACTGCAGCATAGGAAGGAACTATGCTGCTCATCTAGCCCATCTCCTAGTTTTATAGATGAGGAAAACTGATTCTATTTTCTGGAATAACCACTCAGGTGACCTCAGATAAGAGACATAAATTTCAGTGAGCAGTCTTCTGATCCCATGATTATTCACATTATCCTAGAATTGCATTGTGCTACCATTTCACGATGCTTTGGTGAAACTCAACTTCTGATCGCCAAGCATGACTTGAACTTTGAAGGTACCGAATAGAGATTGGACACTGAGGGAAGAGAGATGTTTACAAATCCCAGAAGCACCACATAGTCTATTCTGATCCCCATCACTGATAGTCAGTTGGAAGGAGGTTGCTGTCTGCCCATTTCTAAACATAAAGGCTCAAGGCTTCCCTTAGGATCTTGGCTCTCGCCACTGAGTTCAACACAATGAACTCCAGATCCCAGTGATTGGTAAACCTGAGTATTTTCTGTTGCTTGCTCTCCAGGATCAACTCAGGTTCTTGATCATGGTGTGTTGGTGGTTTGCAAGAACCTGAAAAAGGCTGGCAAAAGCACAAAATGATGGATCTACTGCCCTGTTCCACAGAGTAGACAGTGGCTGTGGCTACTGAGTACTTGAGGTGTGGCTAGTCCAAATTGAATATGCTAAATATGCACTAGGTTCAAAAGCTTAGTAAAGAAATATGAATTTCAAATAAATTACTTTTAAATAAAAATTACATGTTGAGTTCATTATATCTTGGATATATTGGGTTAAATGAATTATTAAAATTATTTTTACCTTTTTCTTTTATTTTTTTGAGTGTGGCTTCTTTGAAAACTTGAAATTATACATGTGATTCACACATATATTTCCACTGGGTGGTGTTCCTTTAAGGAGTAGAGTAGGTAACATAAAAACTCCAATATCAGTGACTGGTACCATGACTTTCAGTCACCAAACCATGATCACCATCAGCTATACACCATGAGGCATTCCTGGTTATTCAGGAATTCATCCATCATTGAGAATGGATGATCACTGAGGGGCTGTAAATGCATTCATACAAGTTTCTGAATTTGGGAGAATCATAAGCTTGTGAAATAAAAACAGCAATGATTCTCCACCTGCACTGTCCAGTTCTCAGTACTATACATATAAAGGAAGTGGGAAAGTTATACCCACTTGAATGTTGGAAGCATATCATTTCTTCCCTACTTCAGTTGTGGATGTGGCATCTCTCCTAGCCTGAGGGTAAAAATTGTGAGGTAGGGCGATGCATTATTCTGTAAATCATAAAAATGGGTTTTTATGGAAAGTAGGCAGTTTATGGTTATATTCATTAGAAAAACTTTTCCCAAATACATTACCCAAGTCTTAGACTTAGAGTTCAAGCTCAAAGTGTTCTTTAGTACTCACTTCCTTCTCAGGGAGATCATTCTATGTACATATCTCCAACAATCATGCTTCATTAAATTTTCTGGATGCGATCACATATAGAAAATGGTATGGTCTCTGCCTTTGAGGTAGTATACCGTAGGACTGCTTAAATTATTAAATCAATATTGTATATTACAATAGAATGGCCGTAAATATTCCAGTGACACAGGCAATATTTTCACATATAAGTATATAAGGAACTCTAGTTAATTTATTTAGTAATTGTTGAGGACAGTAGTAGAAAACAGGAATTGTATTTACAGACTGTCAAGAATAACTATTGGATATTAAATGAGAATCAGAAAAATGAGAACCAATTTGACAACATTTCTGAGTCTCTTGAAGAAGTATACCTAAGAACTTTCTTCTTGGAAAACAGACAAAACGAAAACAGGCAAACAAAACTTATCCTATATTTTCAGGATTCTTCACTCAGAAGTAATTTTTTACAGGCTACATTCAGTTAGTTTTTAAAAAAATAAAAAATGAACTAAATCCAAGCTGCTCAGAAATGTGTGTGTGTGTGTGTGTGAATAAACTGTACACAGAAAAGTAATATATTGTGGTGATAACCAAAGAATAGTTCGTTACTGTCGAGAAACTTCCTGATTAATGGTGTATGTTGACTAGAATTTTGGCCATTACAAATTAGGAAACACAATTGAAGAGCATCCAGTCCAATAAATAAAACCCAAATCTATTTTTGATCGTTTACCTAACACATCTTAGAGTGTCCATGATCCAAATTTTAAAAAAGTTTGGATGCTAATATTGGTCTCATGATTATTATATAAACTAAATTCTAATAACTACTACCACTACCACTATATCACTACCATAATAACCTAATATTCTTGAATTTCAGTGAAAGGAAAAGGTCTCTTTTTTTTTCTCTTTTTCATTTCACTGAAATTATGAGTTTCCCAGGATGGAAAGATTATGAATTCTCTAAACAAGAGCTATGGGGAGGGAGGAGCTGTTCAAGAAGTCCTTAAAGAGAGGGCTATGTCCTCCCTTAAGACTTTAGGCAGACCTCTAAGGGGAGGTGTGTCAGTAATGGAATTAGACTTGGATATCTAATTATTGATCCTGGCTACAGCTGAGGACCCCTACCTTACAGAAAAAATTTTGAAGTGTTAATTTAAACAAAAGTGTTAATTTAAAGTGTTAATTTAAAATTAAATTAAAGTGTTAAATTAAAAAAAATAAAGTGTTAAATTAAAGTGTTAATTTAAAATTCTTGAAACAGCCTGTACTAGCTTCAGATGTGAATTACCAGGGCATTTAGAGGGACCCACATCAGCCCTGTTCTGGCCATGACACTTCTCACAAGGAGAAGATATGAGGGGCCAGGATAGGCCCACACAGATATCCAAGACCCCATCTCCTGCCCTTCTATCCCATACTTCAAGGACACAGAACCAGGAATTCCTTCCCAAACAGCCCAAGCCACTGCCAGGGTTTACTAATGTCTTCTGTGGCCTAACCTCCCAAGGAAGACCTTGTTGCTGTCAGTGTTTACCCTTGGTCCCAAGAGGTAGTTCAGGAATTATGTCATTCCCTGGGAAGAGGTGAGGACAAAAAGCAGATATAGCACAGCAATAGTGTGGGGTGGGAAGAAGACGAGTTTCCTTTTTATGTCTGAAATGGTGAATAGGAATAGACCGGAAATGTTGCCCTTTTGACATATTGGCACATTTTTTAGATATGGTAGGAATAAGACAACCACAAAATGGAAATTTTTTAAAGAAAAAGTATTTTTTAAACATTTTCCCAAATATGGGCTAGGATTCTTTGTTGATGTTACCTCCCAATACTGATGGTGGTAGTCATTTCATAAATATGGCGTATTGAAGATATTTTCACATCTTATCATGTGCTTATTTATTTATTTAGTTAGTTAGTTAGTTTTTATTAACATATAATGTATTATTAGCCCCAGGGTTACAGGTCTGTGAATCGCCAGGTTTACACACTTCACAGCACTCACCATAGCACATCATAACTTTCCCAATGTCCATAACCCAACCACCCTCTCCCTACCCTCCCCCCGGCAACCCTCAGTTTGTTTTCTGAGATTAAGATTCTCCTATGGTTTGTCTCCCTCCTGATCCCATCTTGTTTGTTCTGTTCAGATTTTGGAAATCATCCACCTTCTCAAATTACACACACACACACACACGCACATGTTAAGTTATATCTCATATATGTTACATATAAAGTACAGGTTATATATATCATACAGATTGAAAGCGTATATATGGAGAAATATTACATTTGAAGGAATGAGAATATTACTTATATTCAAATTTCATCACAGCAGTGAATACTCAAGGAAAATTAAGTAATGTCTTCAAAGTTAGGAGCAAAAAAGAGGTATTTAACTGTTTCTTATATTATGCAAGAGACACTTTCAATCATGCAATAGTCTAGTTTACTATTCTATTCACTCACCCTATACTAAAAGATTATTTAACAGGATTCAGTAAAATAAAAAGGGATCTTAGGAAAAGGAATATATGAAAGACAGGTAACAGTAGCAGCTAAGTATAATCATAAGAAGGGAAGGAAATAAGAAAGTAAATAAAAGAGAATTTATTAGATACTGAAGCTTGAAAGATTCCCTTTCAAAAAAAAAAGATATCACACTTTCTTTTTCATGAGGTCAGTAATATTTCTACATATACAGTTAAAAACAATACTGTGCTAATTATTATTTTTAAAGTAAACTATCATGGTCCTAAAAATGTGACAAAAAGAATGTGAATGAGGGGCGCCTGGGTGGCTCAGCTGGTTGAGCATCTGCCTTGGGCTCAGATCATGGTCTAGTGGGGAGGGGAGGATCTGGGATTAAGCCCCAAGTCAGGCTGCTGCTCAGCAGGGAATCTGCTTCTCTCTCTCCCTCTGCCTCCTCCCCCTGCTCATGCGCATGCTCTTCCCTCTCTCTTTCTCAAATAAATAAATAAATAAATAAAATCTTAAAAAAAAAGAGAATATGATTATGAATGATGAACTTTCATAGTAAAAATTATATGATAATATAAATTATATTGTTTAAAATGTATCAATTAAGTAGATATTGCTTTAATTGATACAGTTTAAACATTATCATTTAATGATACCAATTAAATTTAGAAAGGCAATGAGTAAAAGAACAAAGGAAAACATAGATCTAAAAACTTAAAAGAGGAAGGAAAAGACATGATAGCATAAATTACCTAAATAATTAAATTTCTTATATGTAGGGTCTAGAGATGATAAAACATTTAGGAGAATGGATGAAGAATTTTATTTAAGTCTTGTATGGGGATGCAAAAATCATTTGAGTAAGTTTCTGTTAATGTTGACAAGTCTTAAATTTCAAATAAATGAGCAACATAATTTAAAGCTAGGTATGGAACCCAGAGTGAGAAAAACCAAATGTTCTCATTGGCTTGGAAATCAAGATTGGTTTATAACACAGGCAATAAATTCTTTATTATTTAGGTTGAAAGCAAGTATTTCACATTATTTCTATAATTTATATAATTTCATATATCGTGAATTGGATAGTGGTTGCAAAGAATATTGAATAACTCAGAAAAAATGATGTATAGCAATAACAGGTGATAGTATTTTGGGAATATCTACACTCTTATATTTTAGTTTTTGTGAATAATTATAACTGTATGTGCTTTCTATTATTAATTCCAAAGTTTTGTTTTCTATATTAAAAATAAATCAAAGGAAACAGTTTTAAACTTTGATATTCTTGATTGGTTCATTTTTGCTATTGGCTACATTTGGACTTCATTTTTATTTTAGATTGAAGACATAAGTGTTGAAATATGCAACATGGTTTTCTTTACTTTATGACTAAAAGACAAATTTTTGGACATTGAAAATATCGTGAGTCAATCTGTTCTTGGAAATTTACCAGCTACATTTTACAGAGGTTTAAATTAAGTTAGCACACCTTAGGATACTTACTCCAGCAGAATTTATTGAAGATTAATAATAGTTGTATGATTCACATGTCATAATACGTTTTTAACCAGTAAGGTGTCATTTAACTTTGTAAATCCAAAACACACAGCGTGCAAGCTGTCCCAAACTTGTGAACAGGTTGTTTCAAATAGTTTGTTTGGAACTTGGAATTTACAACACATTTTCCTACAGAAATAAAATTATAATTTTTTTTGGGTAGCCAGCCAATCCACAAAAGCTTATTTAATCCATAAATTAGTATCTGGGCTACAGGTCAAACAGGTTTAGAGTTGGTAGTCAAGGGTACTTGTAGTTTAAGAGGGACAAGGAAAGCATTTGTTTCTTTTCCTTTTTTTAGTTTGAAGGGGTAGCATAGATAAAATAAGGAGATAATTTTGTCCTCAACACTGTCAGCCTCTCTTTTTGTACCCTCACCTTCTTCTATTACACCACTTTTCTGTTTCCTTTTCTAAAGACTTATTGATTGATTGATTGATTGTATGACAGGGAAAGGGCGGGGAGAGAGTGAGAGAGTACAGTGGGGGGCAGAGGAAGAGGGAGAGAGAATTTCAAACAGACTCCCCACTGAGCACAAAGCCCAATGTGGAGCTCTGTCCCATGGCTCTGAGATCATGGCCTGAGCTATGATAGAGCCAGAGGGAAGATACCCAGGTGCCCCTATATTATACCACTTTTCTCTTTCCTCAAACATCAGTGTCATTGGTTGTACTTTTTTGGGAGTTGGGATCTGGGTAGTGATAGAATAGCAGAGCATCACTTTGTACCTTGTTCCAAACTCAAAAATCATCCCTTACGAATTCCCTTCTGAGCCTCTCTGTATTGTGCTGAGGACCTCAAAAGAAAGTTGGAAGAAATTGATCTTGACTAAATTCACATTAAGTTATAGATGAGATTGTCTTTCTACAAATCTTATCTCCTTGCTATTGTCCCTATTTCTCTTCCCCAAATAATTTTTATCCAAATATGAACTTAATGATATTTCACAGAAGGTAATGAGGTTACATACAAAACTCAGTCACGAGCATGGTTAATACAAGTATATTTGGTAAAAGGGCCCACCTTACAGAATCTGAATCCTCTTTCTTCTATTTCCTTTCCTCTTTTCCCATCTTTGTCTCCTGTATTTGCTTTTCACAGCTTATTTTATTCCTCTACTTCTAAACCAAGAGATTTTTATAAAAGCTGATATTCTGTCTTGTTTTTTTAAACAAATGGTGAGCTGACAGTGAATATCGGGTCTTATCAGTGGGTTTAATGTTCTTTGTCGTACACCCCAGCCATATAAAAGAGACTCAATGTATTATTATAATGGACAGTTTACCCACTTTTGTGACATCTCTATGTCTGCCTTCAAATGAATGTCTAATGGACTTCCAAATCACCTCCTAAGTAATATTCCTTTCATTATTCAAATCTACTTAGCCTCATATAATATCTAGGCTTAATAAATCTTATGTTCATCTGCTTTTCGGTAAAATGATTAATATTAGGCCAAACCCTAAATTTGTTTCTTAGGTTCTTCTAACTTTTACTTCTCTCCCTTTTTTCTCTTTCATGCCTTCTTCCACTTCCTTTTTGAAAATTAAAATATGTATATATATATATATATATATATATATATATATATATATATACTGTTCACCTAATAGAAATGAAGACATATTCTGTAAGAGACTAATAGTTTTTGGAGAGACTGTTCAACCTTTTCCTCAAGATTTGGTCAGACTGTCTGGTGTCAGTTTCTTAGCAATTCTGACAAAATGGGTTTTAAGTTTATTTAATTTCAGACACAACTTTTTTTTTCTTTAATCAGTTCAGAGAAAAGTATTTTATGCCTATCCGAAGATTTCACGAAGTTCCATACTCTGAAGGAATTTAAATTATTTCACATTTATTTTAAAGTCAGCTGTTTCAAGAGAGTCAATAAATAACTGCTGAATAAAAAAAAATGGTTTGTTCTTCAAATTTATAAATTTACATCATATATAAAAATATAGTTTTTTTTAACTTATTGCTATGCTTAATAGTTAAAATGAGTTATATTAACTATATTTGAGGCTGCTGTCTATAACTGGAAAGAATATGCTAATTCTAATTCACCCATAGTAATTTGCTTACAAGTAAGCTCAGAAGAATAACCTTCGTTAGGTCAAATAACATGGTGGATTAAACACAAGTCTCATAGTATAAAATGTTTGAATTCCTTTCCGGTCTTAATAGCAAAACTTGAGTAATGCATATTATGAGAAAAGTACTTCCATTATGCATATTCATTGATTTTTATCCTCACCATAACCCTACCAGATAGATATTATTACCAGCCTTGCTTAACAGATGGGAAAACTGAGGCATAGAGAGTAGTTAATGAGCAGCAGAGACAGGATATGAACCTAGACAGTTTGTCTCTAAAGTCCATGGTCTTAGTTGTGACATCACACTGTCCCACTAGAAAGAAACGCATCACATTCCAAAGCTTCAAACAGATGATTTATAGCAGGGCACTAAGGACTATAATAAAGACAAAACAAACCACACTTCAAAACAACTAACAAATTAACCAACATAAATGACCAAAACCAAAAAATGTTAGAACTGGGTACACAGAGAATAAATTGGACCCTAATCAATGAATTTGGTTATTTGGTCTTTCATGTTTTATACTTAATCCTTCCTTGGTTTTATATATTTTTTTATATAAGTACATCAGATTCACCTTAAGAATTATAGTCTGGTTTGGCTCTAATGTTATTGTACTGAATTGTCGATAAGATGAGAAACCAATAAAGTTTTAGATGGCACTCTTAACACTGGCTATTTATGTAACACTTAAAAATTTTTGCAAATCTACTTTTATTTCAATATATTTGAACATTTTCTATTTTTATATGCCTATTTCTAATGCTTAGGGGTTTAGAATATCTACATATAAATAAAAAAGACTAATGGAAATTAATTCTTTTATTTTTATAACTGACATTTAATACAAGCAGATGTGTAGTGAAAGAGAAGTGATTTATTTTACCTTACTTTCAATTAGAAGAGATTTACTTTTAGATTGATATTTTAGCTTCTTGTTGTTAGCCTGCTTTTGTAGATATTTTCCCAAACATATTTTTCTTCTTTAATACTGTCTTTTCTTCTTTAATACTGTCTTTTCTCCTAACACATTTCAAATTTTTTATTAATTTATTCTAATTCTAATTTTTTCTTTTGTAGAGTTTTCCTTTATTTTCATAACACTGAAACTTAATCCTTAATCATTTGTTTTTCCTTTTCTGCATCAATCTTTTCATTGAAAAATTATGATTCCACATATTACTTTTATCTTTCATTTTCTTGCAAAATGATTCATTCACTTTCTATACTATCTTCCTATCATTCTTGCCCAGTGGTTTCAGACAACTAATCATGGACATGATTTTTTTTAACAGGAAGATCATAATCTAGAGTTTGAAAAGAAAGAATATTGACTGGTTGTGAATTTATCTATCTATGATGATTATTCTCCCTCAATAATCCCTTCATCTTTTAGTATTAGATCATATTTAGGTGATTTGCTTTTTCTTTTAACTTGGAAGGAGAGTGTAGAATTTTTTTCAAGTCCCTAAGATAAGCAATGTTAATGTCAACAACTACAGCAAAAACACGCAAACCAAAAAGAAGAAAGAAAAAAAAAATTAGGAATTTTTCCAGGCCATGTTTAGTGTCTTAGCTTTTTAGTTTTGTAGTCTGCATTACCCTATATTAGAGATTTCATTAAGTGCCTAATACATATTTATTGAACATAGAGATGAATAACTATAATAAAATTTTGAGAAGTATTTATTCTGTTCTTTTTGCAAATATGGTTCTTTTAGAGCCTCAGTTTTTCATCTATAAAATGAGAAAATAAAACTATTATTATCTACTTTGAGGAATATATAATATAGTGTATAAATGTGCTGGCACAGTGTTTAACACTTAGTAGCTCTCAATCTATGTTGATTTTCCCCTTCCCAAAAATGGAAGTTGTCGAAATAATTAACAGACTTGGGATGGGTAAGGGATTTATTAGATTCTAGTTCTCTCCCCAAAATATGAGAATTACTAAAAAGACTCAGCAGAAAAATGAATCAGCTGACACCTGCTAGGATGGCTATAATAAAAAACAAGACATGCAAACAAACAAAAGCAGAAAATAACAAGTATTGGGAAGACTGTGGAGAAATTGGAAGCCTTTTACATTGCTGGTAGGAATGCTATGGAAAACAATTTGTGGTTTCTCAAAAAGCTAAACAGAATGACCATATGATCCAGCAATTCTACTCAGTGTTATGTGGCCAAAGGAACTGAAAACCAAGACTTGAATACATATTTGTACATCAGTGTTCATTGCAGCGCTACTTGCAGTAGGCAAAAGGCAGAAATAACCTAGGTGTTCATCAACAGGTGAATAGATAAGCAAATGTGGATACCCATAGTATACCCAGTATGGGTGAACCTTGAAAACATTATTCACCGTGAAATAAGTCAGACACAAAGGGACAGATACTGTACGGTTCCACTTACATTAAATATCTATATTAGACAAGTTTATACAGACAGAAAGTAGATTAGAGATTACCAGAGGCTGAAAGGGAAGAGAGGATGGGGCGTTGTTACTTAATGGTTACAGAGTTTCTGTTTGGGGTGATGAAAACTTCTTGGAAATAAGAGTAATGGTTGCAGAACATTATGAATGTAATTAACGAGCACGGAACCTGATGCAGGGATCAGTCCCAGGACCCTGAGATAATGACCTGAGCTGAAGTCAAGAGTCGGATACTTAACTGACTGAGCCACCCAGGTGCCCCTTAATTGTATACTTTAAATGGGTGAACTGCATCATATGTGAATTATATCCAATAAAGTTGTTAAAAAGCTGAAAGTCCATTAGGTGCTCCTTTGTTAGGAGGAAGGGAATCAGTACTTTTCTGTTCCCATGATAGGCCTTGGGATTGACCATATTAATTAATGTGACAATGTAAATTAGAATGCTGCTATGATCAACTACACAGCAAAAAATATAATATGTTAGAGTGAACTTGTGCATGCTAACATGCTGTTATGCTATGAAAGACTTCTAGATTTCTCCCACTTGGCAAATCACTCACTTAGCTAGAGGAGCAGACAGCTGACCCCAGAACTTCAGAGCTCCTTCTTGTTAGAAAGTCACTGTGGAGCATGTCGTCACACTTATATATGCAAAATATTTGTACTGTTTGTTTGCTGGTTTGGTAGTAAAACAAAAGAAGGCAGCCCAGAAGCATGCTCAGCCATCTTTCAAATGGCGACTGACTCTAGTTCTACTTTGTGGAATATATTTTGATTTTTTTTTTTTTACTATGTAAAGTTATCATTTTTCATCCTGAAAATAAGTGGAATAATCAACAAATGATACTCCAACAATGCAAACTAGGTTGAGCTACCTTAGTTTGGAAGTAGGGAAAATTTACCCTGAAGAAGTGGAATTTAAGTGGAAATGGAGTGTAAGTAGACATTAGCCAAATAAAAATTTAGATAAACATTATTGCAGACAGAAAAAAACAGCAGAGGACAGAAGCCTTATTTCAGAAATGATTTAGTATATCCTAATAACAGATAAAATTGCTTTGACTAGAGCTTGGTAGCAATAAAGAGGTATTATACATATTAAGTAAAGGTTATGGATTTGATTCTAAATGTGAAATGTGAAGACTGAAGAATTTTATGAATGGGACATAACATGATAAGATTTTTGTTTGAAGAACATCAATCTTGGCATTATTTGGGAAAATATGGATTGGAGAGAACAACTAGGTAGAGACAGACTAAGAGGGAATAACAGGTGATAATGTTTTGGACTGTTTCGGTGACAGTGGCATTAGAGACAATTGAATGATTCAAGACATATATTTAAGAAATAGAACTAGAAGGACTTGGAGACAAAGTAGATTTGGGGGCCTGAATCCTAGGGTTGGCCCAAACAGTTGGATGGATGTTGGCTCCATTTATCATGACCAAAAAATTGGAGTGGAGAACAATGAGGGGATGAGTTTACTTTGGGGACATGTTGAGTTTGAGATGCCTAGAAGACATCCAAGTAGAGATACAAGAAGAGGGGTCTGAGATAGAAAAAATATTGTGGGGTCTGGACATATACATGTCATTAAAATAGAAAGGTTAAATGAAATGGTCTGTGAGAGAGACAATAGTTAGAACTGATGCTCAGACCAGGCAGCTCTAACATTCAAAGGTTGAATATAGAAGGAACAACAAACACTCAATGTTCTAAAAGGAACAGACAGAGAAGTGTGATGAAAAACAGGACCCTGCTGTAATGGAAATAAAGAGAAGAAACTGTTTAAAGGAAGGCTTGGCCAAGATCAAGTTGCAGAAAAATGGAAGTTTCCACTAGATTTAGTAATATAGAGGTCATTGTTAACCTTAGAAATAGTAGTTTTTGTAGCACTGTTTGTGCATGAAAGCCATACTATATTTCATTGGGAAGTGAATGTCAGGTGGTTTAATGGTAACAGCATGCATAGACACCATTCTAAGGAAGTTTAGCTGAAAAAGATTCAAGAACTAGTATTAGAGAGTCATGTAGAATCTATGTTCTGCCATCTACGACTTGATCGTTGGCAGATTATTTAGTATTTCTGGTTTTGTACTCTAATCAGAATGATACTAACAAGAATGCCTATCTCAAAGGGCTGGTTGAAGAGTGTAACAATGCTTTGGTATTAGTAAATACCTAATAAATGTAAGCTACAATTATCCTTGTTTATATATTATAATATTTTGATATAACAGGGATCTTCTCAGTCATAAAACTGAACTTCATATTCTTCAAAAATTTTCTAGCTAGGAACAGCCAAGCTAGGAGAATAAGAGGATAAAGACAGGAAAAAATTAAGGTCATTTATGCTAAGTAATCATTTTAATTTCTTATTACTAATACTTGGTTAAAAAGTTTTTCCAGTTTCTTGGGGTGCCCGGGCTGCTCACTCAGTTGAACAGCCAACTCGATTTTGGCTCAGGTAATGATCTCAGGGTGTTGGGATTAAGGCCCATGTGGGGCTCTGTGCTCAGTGGGGAACGTGCTTGAGGATTCTTTCTCTCCCTCTCCCCCTTCCCCCATATTGATATAGATATACATATAACACATGAAGACATATATTTTATAAATATATTATAAATATATATTATATATAATAAGTAAATCTTTTAAACAGTCCAGTTTCTCATTCTTTTGCATGAAAATATTTTTTACATATATCTTATCCTATAGTGTTTTATTGCAGAAATAAAATAGAGTTTTTCTCATATTTATTGGCTTAAAATAATTGTGAAATTATTAGGATAGTTAAGAAAGTATGTTGTTTTTAATCATAAAGACATTTATCTGGGAAACTACTATTCTAGATAACTTATAGACTATACACTATCTTCCTATTTCCTCTCTGTTGCATATTGTCTGTATAATTTTATGAAAAGAAACTGTCTTGGCAGATATAAATCACCAAATTTAAAAAAATAATTGAGTATTTTGCATATTTAGTTATGTTTTAATATTTCATATTTACAAATATTTTGTAATCATTTTAAAAATAACAATTGAGCTTTTCACTTTGCTCCATTTCAGTTGGCTTTTTTGAGCTGCAATGCATCTATTTTAAACAGAGACATTTCTCACATTTCAATTTAAAATGTTCAGTTCATTACTATGGACCCACCTAGTGTTGACTTTTCAAATCCATTTCCTTTCTGTGTGTGTATGCTTATGCTATCCATCATATAAATTGTGTAATAAATGAAATGCTTAAATAATCTTAACATTTACAAGCTCATTTCAGAGTCTTAATGTTTTTGTTTCCTTTCTTACGATATGCATTGTATGCAACATAAACAATCCGAAAATAATTGACTATGGGTTAAATACACAGCTGCTGGAAAACATCTTATTGCTCTTTTCAGCATCATTCACTCAAGAGGAAAATATAATCACCAGTATGAAGAGTAATATTATTGAAAGAGGTCATTTTACATAGGAATTTGTGTGATTGATTATATGCACTGGAGTTACTTCTCTAAGTTTATAAACAATACCTTATTGACTGTAATAATTGCTCACACATATATTCCATTTTGCAGTTTACAAAGCATTTTTATGGATATTATAATATTAAATATCTATATCATTTTTAAAAGATAGGTATTGGTATCATCCCCAATTTACAAATGAAACAACTGAGGATAAAAGGCATCAAGGCAGAATTATGACTTGAACCTCGGTTCTCTGATTTCATATAATAAATGTTTGTGTTTCTGCACTATATTGCTCCTGAGATGTTGGTATATAATTCGATCAATGCACATGAATTATAAATAAGTATGTACTCAATATGCATAAAATTTGTCCTATCATGTACATAAAGTGTCAATGTTTGGAAATAGGCCTATTAGTTAATTACATTAATAAGATTTAATTAACTTACTGCGTAGTTCAATATATTTTTCTTCATTGCCATTTCTGTAATTTCACTTCTGCTCAAATAAACTACTTTGGTTTAATCAACCTAATTTTTTCTTTTTTTTAAAGATTTTATTTATTTGACAGACAGAGATCACAAGTAGGCAGAGAGGCAGGCAGAGAGAGGAGAAAGCAGGCTCTCCGCTGAGCAGAGAGCCTGATGCGGGGCTCGATCCCAGGACCCTGGGATCATGACCTGAGCCGAAGGCAGAGGCTTTAACCCACTGAACCACCCAGGCACCCCTAATCAACCTAATTTTAATTTGTTTATTTTCAATACATATAATACATGGAAATATAAAACTTATTACCTAGATGTTTATGATAATCACGGCTGCACAGAATTTGCTGCTTTTCAGTTTTTGCCTAAATAGAAACAAACTTGTTCCTGTCCTTTATGTGGGAGGGAAAAAGAAAAAAACAGTCCAGTACAAGTCATTTACTTGAGCTAACCTCTTAATACATTTACTGGCTTTGTTGTTGTTGTTGTTGTTGTTGTTGTTGTTGACTTTCCCTCTAAAATGGAGAGGAGGAAATGCAGGGAGAAAGAAAAGAAAAAAAAAAAAAAGTTTTGATTCCTATCCCGTCTTCTCCCACACTACTATTCCTCTACTCAGAAAACTGAATTTGCAAAAGGCTATTTCTGTTGCTTCTTTGAAATTTTGAATAAGTAATGAAATAATCTGCATCAGGTAATGGACAACTCAAAACTTATAAGGCTGAATATCACTGTGTTCTAAGAGTGCATCTCAAGGTGCTACAAAGCCAATTGTAAGAAAGCAAGCTTGCCGCTTAATTCTGCACTTCTTCCCAGTGTTTGTGGTTGTTACACTGAAAGTATCATGAGGGAATCATAAACCTTTATGCGAGGGGTCAGCTCATAATTTGTCCAGGAAATTGTCTAGTGCCGGGGTGCTTTACCTCTGGTCTTCGTGCCTCCATCACTTGGCTGTGGTTGCTGGTGTTTTCGAGGCACGATGGGACAGTGGCCCAGCATGATCTGGTCACTGGTGTTGAACCGTGAGTGGTCCTTTGGTTGATAGGGACGAGTTGATACACAGGTAGGAATTCGCCCTGAACATGACGGTGCAGGCCACCTGAGACTGATTTGATACTGGCCACCCTTGGTGTTTAGGCGTCTGCTTGTGGTGCTGAGCACCAGCTCTGGACACTGGATGGGAATAAGTTACACAGGTTCCCCCAGGAAGGCAGGGGGCGGAGAAGGCCACCAATCAGACCGGCTCCCATGCGCAAGGCACTAGGCCGCCAGATGTGGGTGTGCACGCTAGGCACGATGGTGCAGCTTGCGGGGCCGCACAGCCGGAGCCCACCGCTAGCCGCCTTGCTCCGGTGCTAGCCTTTGTTCTTGCTGAGGTCTGTGCCCCTGGCGGATGCTTCTTCAGTCTGGTTTTTGCAAACTCAGCGTGACAGCTTTCCGACGTTATGGGTCGCTGTGAAAGATTGCGTTTCTCAAGGTGGGCCAGAGTTGGTGGAAACATGTAAATACAGTTTTGTGTGTTTTGTTTTGTTTTAAGATTTTATTTATTTGTTGGAGGGAGGCGTGCGCAAGCAGGGGAAGCAGTAGGCAGAGGGAGAATCAGGCTCCCCGCTGAGCAGGGAACCCCCACCAGGGACTTAATCGCAGGACTCTAAGATCATGACCTGAGCCTTACAGCCCTTAACCGACTGAGCCACCCAGGTGCCCCTGTAAATATAGTTTTAATTCTATAGACATATAGATGCCAATATGTGTATATTTATATGAACATACAGTTATATTTTATTATTTTTAATATTTTAGATAATTAATTGAAAAAAAAAGCCTTCTTTACTCTATTTGAGGTGTTTGAAATATTTGATAGACACAGTAGTAGACGATCATACTGTGTTACCTGGTACATGACACATAGATATGTGTGTAACATGTATGTGCATACACACACACATCCTTAGGGAATATAAACTTAATGAAGAACCCATGTCATGCTGGACTTTACACAGCCAATTAACAGTCTTCTCCAGGAGTATAATAGGTTAGCATGTTAGCTTCCTTTTCAAGGTTTCCTCCTTTCCTAGGAGGAAACGTGAACATGTTGCATTCTTCTGGACGTCTTATATGGGAACACCTATGCTAACAGGACCACTGTGTATCTTTTGGGGAAGCATAAAATAGTAACTGAGGTGTGTCTTTCCTGAGGCCAGATTGGTTGCAAGTAAATAAGGGCGTATCAAACAAATGTTTCTGAGGAATACATGTGGGGAATATGATTACAATTACAGTAACATAGTACATTGGGATAGTGAAAATGTATTGGGATAGTGAAAAATGTATTGGGATAGTGAAAAATGTATTGGGATAGTGAAAAAATAATAGATAAAGGGAAAATGGGCAAATGTGTGATAAAATAAGGCATTTTATGGTATATGTTATAAAATAGAAATATCTAGTTTACATTAATTAATACTCCGATATTTACCTCCCATACTATGTCTTAATCTGTTCCTGCACACATTTGGAATTCTTTGGGTGTGATGCTTTTCTAACCACGCTTTGAAGAGAAAGAGAGGGTTGTTGGACTACTCTCCCACTCCAACTGTGCTCCAGTACCCACCACACAAATTCACCCCTATTTTTTAAATGTCTCTGTTATCCCTAAGTTTTGTTAATTTCGTTTTTGTTTTTGAGGAAGTATTTTAAGGCCAAAAAGTTTGAGGATTACTGCTTTAGGTTTTTATTGATCTGTTATAAATTTATCACTGACTGATTTTATTTGCAGGATGCTTATTTGAAAGTATGCACTTCAAATGCAAAAACAGTACATTGAACAAAACTTATGCCCAACTTTTTGTACTTCATTGGTGTGTGCACGCATGCATGACAGACTCGGGACATAGTCAGTTGTAATCCTGTTGAGCATTTCTCTGAAAGCTCTCTAAAGTCAAGTCATTAAATTAACCAGTCTAGTTCCCCTCTGATACTGAATTTTGCTCTTATATGGGAATGTCAGATTCAGGGATTGAGAACAATTCCTTGAATTCTGCAACTACTTTTATATAATTTCTTAAGCTGTAGGTATGCAGGCAGAACGGCACACATGTAATGGAAAAACATGGTTATATGTATTTGACAGGAATTATAGAAAAAGAGAAATGAGATAAGTGTATTATTTCTGTTTGCATTTATCATACCCATTGTGTATTTGCATTTGTCATAGCTAGTCTTATGCTCAGGCAGCATTCTTATTTTCTCTTATACTTCTTCAACAGGTTAATAGGATAGCTTTCTATTTAACTTGTTTAAGAAATTATTTAAGTATGTTTTAATTAAGAGGAGGTTATTTGCCCTTTTTTGTACTTGGATGCTCCCATTAGAAAGTCCTTTATGTAACAGTGCAGTTCCCTTTTTTAAAAAAATTGCTTGCTTTCCTTAAACTAAAACAGAATAGGCATGTTTAACGTACATGTTGGTATTTATTATTCCCCTGCCATTCTTCCAGAATATCAGAATGATAAGAGGAAATCATTAGATTCTCTCCATTTAATTTAACAGTTTTAATTGGACAAGATCATTATTACATTTTCTTTTAGTGAATTGTGGGTTGGTTTTCAGTGAATCAAACTGTTCAGGTTGCTTATGAGGTTCAGCCCTTGGCTTAATATCACTAATGATTTCTACAGGACCTAGAAGTAAAGCTACAGGAAAAACCTATCAACAAAGAGATATAAATGGAATATTTTTAGATCAAAAATAAGATTCACATCTTTGTACTGGAAAAAAAGGACAACAGTGGGCAATTGCATACTTGATCACTTTAAATGCAATAAAAATGGCAGTGATTGCCTAATTGCCAAAATAGCATCTGGACTCATGGAAAACTAGAATGGCAGTTGTATTTAACAGGGATTATTGCCATTATGAAATTAATAAAGAAGTCCATTATGCTATGAAAGTAGTGACTAGTCCATTATTTTTTCTCAAAAACTTTATAGACATTTGTGTATAGACATTTTTTAATGTCAACATTTTTTTCTCACTTGTCTATTTTTCCTAAAGTATGGTTTCAGTTGACAGTTTTCACTTTCTGATGCAATTGCTGCTATAGAGACCCTATGTTGTTTGTAGTGTTACTTGTGGAAGGGAATAAAATATTTCTGTGTGTGTGTGTGTGTACAGAGGGGTAGAGGAAGGCTATAGAGTTTGTGGTTTTGTTTTTCCAGAGATAAACTCTGTTCTGATATCTTAAGAGCATCTCGCATCAATGACTGTCTAATGGCCAAAATCTGTGGCTTTTTAAATAAGGCTTTTTAAAAAAAAAGCATCACGATGTTGTTTGTCCTTTCTTAAAACTTCATTCTTTCTAATTAATTCTTTACTTACCTTAAAAAACAGCCTTTCATACTTATGGAATAAAATCTTTTTCTGTATTTTTACTTCAGTGTAATATCTCCTCCTCTAGGTTGAAAAATCTCTATGTCAAACTCAATGTCACATCACTTTTCCTACAAAAAATCCCAACTTCCAAATTTCTGTTAATACCATCACTGTTGTCCATGGACTTTGGCCCTCCACCACATGTTGTTTCCTAGACTTCAGTCCTGGTCTAGGGAAGCCTTTTTTGAGGAAGTAATATTTAAACCCAGATGTAAAGATGATGATGGGGGAGAATGTCCCAAACTTGGGAAACAGATTATGCAATGCCTAGTGATACCAGTACATGCAAATTTAGGGTTTTGAAGTCTCCTACGTTTTTCTTCAGCTGGGAGTGCAGTGAGTACTCTAGAACTTTGAAATGCTCTGCAGGATACACATGACAGAATATCTTTCTTTACAGAGCTTAGAGTGAAATGGTGGGAAGTTATGTTCTACCGAGTATTGTGGGAGTGTCAAGAAGAATAACAAGTTAGGGATCAAGATAGGATTCCAGTAGGATCTGATGCTTCCACAAATCTTAAAGGATGAGTAGGAATTGGCCTAATAAATTGGGGTGAGGAAATGTGGAAGATAGTTCAGGAGTAATGCATATTTTACACAAATGCATTGAAGAGAAGCTATAGCAAGCTGCTTTCCAGCAACTTTATCAGTCCAATGTAGTTGGAGAGTGAATTTCATGGTATTTAGGAAGAAATAAGACTGGATAAGGAGACCAAAACAGAGGCAAGTATTGCATATTAAGGACTTTTGACTTATAATAAGGCTATCATCTCTCAAACTTGAGTTATAGATAGCTTCTCTGAAAGAAAAAAATTATATACCCCGAAGAATAGATTTACTGGGATGTTTGAATTTCAGCTAAATAAATATTTATTTCAGAAACTGAAATTGTAGTCTATGAAAATATCTTTCGATTGAGGATTATAATTAAAAATGAGAATATTGTTCTTTCTAGCAGGTAAAATACGTTTTAATAAAAATATGTTATATATTATTATAGGCCTCTGATGGTATGTTTGTGTGGGTTCTGCCTTTCTGAATCTGAGAAATATGTATAGTTTATAGATAAACCTTGGAGAGTTTTTAGTTCAACTAGATGTCTATTTAAATAATTAGATTTATGTTTATTTAAGGTTTTTGTAAAAGAAATGGATTAACATTCAAAATGAAAAAAAATATAAAAAGAAAATCATATCTCAGAAAGTTTTAACTCACCTATCTCCTCTCAGTTAAGTTCCCACTTCCCATTACCCCACCATTATAATTATTTTTGTTTCATTTTCTGATTTGTCCTTCTATTGTTTGCTTATGAACATATAAGCAAAAAGGAACTTGATGTCTTATTTTCACACATTTTGTAGCATACTGTGTTCATTTCTGTTATGCGTCTTGCTTTTTCACTTAATGTATATCAACAATTTACTGAAGTTCTTTTTTGTATCAGTGCATACAGTCTTTTTAAAAATAGCTGTATAGTATACATTGTGTTGTTGTATCCATAATTAATATACCTCTGGGTTGTTACCAGTCCTCTGCTATTACATGCTGTTCTATAGTGACTAACTTTGGCTACATAACATTCTGTACATGTGAAAGTTTCTCCAATAAATTCTCAGAAGTGGAATTTGCTTTGTAATTTTGATAGGTATTTCCAAATTGCCATCCATAAAGGTTATATTGATGTACTTTTCTAGTAGTGATATACAAGAGTGCTTGTTGCCATAAGTCATACACAAATTGTAAGTGGTAGTAAGTTTTGCTGTAAGAAACAATCCCACTCTCTCCATAGATTAAATTAAAAAAAATTTTTTTTTCTTGTGTTACATGAGGGCTCTGGGTTTGCTCTGAGTCAACTGCCTGTTGGTTTGATTGGGCTGGGCTGGGGTACATTTGGCTCTATGTCTTTTCTCATTGCAAGGTTTAGGCGAAGGTGATTAGTCCTGGTCTGGGATATGCTATTTTCATGGTGGAAGGCAGAAACAAGATGAGGTAGCTGAGCCAAATAAATCTTTCATATGGAAAGTTCCATATTCCATTGACCAAAGAAATGGATAAAATATTCAACGAAGTTTGATTTTTTCACCATGTTGACAGGTTTTAAAAAATGATTATCACATTGTTGTAAATTGTATTTGTATTAAAGGATGCTGAACATCTCTTTTCCTTAAGAACCATTTCTGTTTTCTTTGATCAAGTAATATTATTTGCCTTTTTACTATTGGACTGTTGATCTCTTTATTACTAATTTCAAAGACCTTTCCACATTTTATGGAGACTAGGTCTTTCCTTTGATATGGGTTGCATATATTTTTTTCCAAACTTGTCTCATGTCTTTTGGTTTTTTATGGTGCCTTTTATCATTCAGATGTTTTTGTGTTTATATGATTGGATTTATTTGCTTTTTAAAAAAATTTTATGGCTTCTGAATTTTGATCCATTATTAGTAAGAGTTCTCTACTCCATGATTATATTGGAGATTGTGTTCCCTCTGCTAGATTTATATTTTTTTATTCTTTATATTTGAATCTTTATCCATTCCTGTTTGCATTGGTCCTGAGGTAATCATAGAGCATTTGTTGAATGCTGCCTATATCATTTACTAAATAGAATATACTAATTACCCCCTTCTGTGTTTGTGGACCTTTTTTCAGTACTTTCCTTTTTATTCCTTCAGTCTTCAAATCCATTTAGTATACATCTATTTAAAATTTATTGAGCCTCTTTATTATATTTTAATCTCTGGTAATCTGAGCCCATGTTCTTTTTAAGAGTTTTTCTAATTAGTCCTCTCTGTTTTGTTTGTTGTTTGTCTGTTTTCACATTAATTTTTGAATGAGTTTAACTAGTGCCTTAAACATATGCTGCCATTTTAATTTGAACTCACTAAGTTTATACATTCATTTGGAAAGAAATGGTATTTTCTATGATACTGATGCTACCTATCCAGGAACATGGTATGTCTTTCATTATGTGTTAAAGCTTTCTGCAAGTAAGTCTTACATGTGAACAAGTTTATTTCTTAGTTATTTTATGTTTTGTGTTACTAATCTTAATGAGGTCTTTTTTTCCCCTTTGTTATCTCTTAATAGCTGGGTATTAGTCATGTATATGAAAGCTATTGATTTTTACATATTACTTTTCCCCCACTGTAAGTTTATTTTATTTTAAAAATATTTTATTTATTTATTTGACAGAAAGATAGAGAGCACATGTAGGCAGAGTGGCAGGCAGAGGGAGAGGGAGAAGCAGGCCCTCCGCGGAGTGGGGAGCCAGATGCAAGAGGGATCATGACCTGAGCCAAAGACAGCTGCTTAACTGACTGAGCCACCCAGGACCCCTCACCCCACCTGTAATTTTAAATTCACATAGTGCTTCTGGGGTTTTCAACTGATTCTCTGATCTATACTTTATTAACTCCAACAGACTAATTTAAATTCTTGAAGTTCAAAAAATGGTCATGATATTTTAAGATCACTTGTTACTTAAACTCCCCACAGGATGTTATTTGTTTCACTAACTGATACTTTTATCATTTTATTTTGGATTGCATATAACTTTTGAAAGTAGCTCTCTTATAGAGTGTAATAGGCACTAGATTTGTAATGGGACACTTGGGTTGAAATTGTGGTTCTGCACCTGACAAGCTGTGTATTCAGAAGCTAGTTAATTTTTTAAAAAAATTTTTAGAGGTGGGGGAGTGGCAGAAGGAGAGGGAGGGAGAGGCTCTTAAGCAGACTCCATGCACAGCGGGAAGCCTGATAGGGAGCTTGATCTTACAACCCTGATATCATGACCTGAGCTGAAATCAAAAGTTGGATGCTTAACCAACCAAGCCACCCAGGTGTCCCAGAAGCTAGTTAATTTTTTTCCCTGTACTTCACTTACTTTTTCTATGTCATGGAACTAATATTAATAAGTAAGACACTCTAGATTTGTTTTGGAAATTAAATGAATTAATCTATGTAAAAATAGTAGATTTCTATTTTGTAAAAGCTTGAGATACCTATATATCTGAAGACATATATATCTATATATCTATATATCTATATATATATCTTTGGAACAGACAAGAGTGTCCATATGTTATACCAGGTCATAATTCCTTGGAGGCAAACAATTGTCTTTGTGTCCTCATCTTTTATTAGAGTGCTCTGGACAGAAAAGATGCTCATTAGAAACCCTATATATATATTAATTTGTTTCTTTTTTCTAATCTAATAAAATTCAGGGTACACACACAATACTGGAACAATGTTTGTTAAGTTGACTAGCTCATTAAGATTAAGAATAATGGTCCACTCATAAAGATTGAATAAATCTGAAGTTTGGCCCCTAAACCAGGAAGGACATGTGTTTTATATACACACACACACACACACACACACACATATATATATACACACACATACATGTACACATACATATATATATGTATATACACACACATAGACATACACACATTATTATTAACATGTTATTGTTAGCAAAAATAACTTATTGCCATAATTTAGAAAATAATTCTGTCAGACTATACACAGGATGAAAATACAAGAAAAAAATATATATTATATATTTTTATACTATATATATATGTATATACACACACACACACACATATATATATATATATATATATATATATATATATATATATATATGTTTTCCCCAAAATGTTCTTAGGATACTGGCATATGTTACAAATACTTATATAGTCTTTTAATCTGTGCTTTGACTTTAAACAAGATTTTGACATAAATGTTTCTGATTACAGACCCATAATTTATTTAGGGTTAATTAATAGGTGTCTTAAAATACTAATATACTATTTGATACCTAAATAGTTCTTCTGCTTCAGGGAAGTTTACAAATATCAACTTATCCCCCCCCATTTATGAAATGTGAAGTACAAACAATGAAATTTTGACATATGCATAGATCATTTACAGTAAAAGTATGAATTTAAGATTCTATATATACTTATTGAGTAATTGAATGAATACATTCTTTCAGTAATACCTGTTTTCTTGCATTTTCCTCCTGTTTATTGTCTGACTGAGTTATTTTCTAAATTATGGCAGTAAGTAATTTTTGTTAACAATAACATGAATAAGAGAAACTGTCTATTTGGCAGGGGTTCTATAGAGTGTCCACAAAATTTATTTTAAAAGTTAGATTTTCTTGTGCACAATTTATCTGTTAGGATTTCTAACATTTCAGCTTTTTAGTTTATCTTTGAGTTTCTCATTTGATGTTGTAAAATTCTGGATAAAGGTAGAAGCCCTTACACTTGTTTCTCTATACATGTGAGTCACTATTATCACACATATATGGCATGTTCAAGGTAATAAGAAATTGCTTTTAATTCTCTCACTGAATTAGGTAAAGCTAATGCACGTAATTGTACTTATTGGGGAAAATGAAAGTTGTGACTTGAAAATTTGAGTACAACAAATTTTCAGAACCACAAAAAGATGAATTTTGTCATAAAATTAGTTCTTTTGAAAACATGGTCATTTTCTATAACCAGTTTTCTCCTGGTGATTTTAACTTCATCGAATTTGGTGGAATTAACTTTCATTAATATAGATTTATTTTCCTCATCATCCTTATATTGTTGTGTGAATGTAGAGTTGTACTTTAAAGGATTAAAATAAACTGCAAGAACTAGTTGCAAAACTTTTTTTAAAAAGAGGATATAATTGGGATAAAACTGTAAGAAATTTTATTTTGCAAGTTATAAACTGATTTATCAAAGGAGAGATTATAGAGTCAGAACTTGAGAGTTGAGAGGGACCTTAAAAATCCTTTTCCCGGGCGCCTGGGTGGCTCAGTTGGTGAAGCGACTGCCTTCAGCTCAGGTCATGATCCTGGAGTCCCGGGATCGAGTCCCACATCAGGCTCCCAGCTCCACGGGGAGTCTGCTTCTCCCTCTGACCTTCTCCTCGCTCATGCTCTCTCTCACTGTCTCTCTCTTCTCTCAAATAAATAAATAAAATGTTTAAAAAAAAAAATCCTTTTCCCTGAGATGTTGAAGACTTAGATAAGACCATGCCACTACTAAGGAGGAACTAGAGGCTGACTTGAAACATACGTTCCTAACTTGCCGCTTAGCCATAATCTTTTCCCCTGGGCTGCTCTAGATATAAGTAGACTGAACATCATTAATAGGTAACTTTTCATGTAGCTATGAATAAGATTTTATCATTTACTTAGTATGCAATCAAAGGTAGACTATAGATGATAGACAAGTGTAGCTAACTTAAAAATGAAATTAAGTGTTCAAATGTTTTCATACTTTACTCAGTTTTTAGCTTTTTTTTTTTTTCTACTTTGGTCAGTTAATATCAAGAAATACTTACATCTATATTAAAAAAACCTTCCCTGAAATATGTGTACTAAATTTTGCAGAAATCGTCTATTATGTAAGAACCCAAGCCATGTTGTAGCAATATTGTGGGGCTACTTCTCACTTAGTGTCTGCCTCTTCCATGAATTTCTTTCCAGGTTGAGAGAGTATACAAAAAGTCTGATGGTCAAAAGCACTCTTTTAAAGTCTGGTTCCATGTGAATGGCTTCTGTTCTCATGGGTTATATGGATTTTTTTTTTTTACTCAATAAGAGTCATGATTTTTACCACCAGAGTGACTGGTTCATGTCCTTCTCATCCTCATGTACTGACAACCATTAGACATCACCACTTATCACAAGGAGAGGTGATTGTGTAATTAATTAAGAAAATGAAGGTATAAGTTCAGTTGTTCTTATCTTCCTAATAGACGCACTTTACCTGAAATGATTCTTTGTAGAAGACAGAAATTCCATTACAAAGTAATTACATGGGGACCAGGAAAATAGGTCCCTGTGTTTTCCCTGGGATTCCAAAAGTTATAATCATATTAAGAAAGAGAATGCTTAAGAATTACTTTTAAAAGAACCAAGTTATATGATTAGTACTAATTTTGATGCTCATTATCACCATAAATGGGATAAGAGTACTATTAGTTAACTGTTTTCAATTGTCTTACAAAGAACAATCTTTTATATCAAGTTATTTGTGAGGATGGAGCAATCATTACTCAACCCAATTTTGTTCAGTTTGGACATTCACTTAACATTAAAACATACTTATGAGCACTTTCCTGTGCACTCAGTATTTAACTGCTATTAGGCTATATTGAGATAAATCAGCATTTGTTGCCTTTAGAGAACTTTAGAGGAAAGAGGTTATAAGTTTGGTTTTCTCCATTTCTGCACCTATTAGTTTTGGTACCTCAGATAAATTAATTAACTTTTGTTTGTTAGCCATGGTTCCTTCATTTGCAGGTGGGATAACGCAGCTACATAGCTCATGTAGTTTTTTTAATATTAAATGAGATAATTTGTTTTATATGCATAACAGTTATGGGAGAAAGTTCTCAAGAGGTAAAATTTATGATTTTTAAGTTACTTCAAATTATTCTAGGGGCGCCTGGGTGGCTCAGTGGGTTAAGCCTCTGCCTTCGGCTCAGGTCATGGTCTCAGGGTCCTGGGATCAAACCCCGCATTGGGCTCTCTGCTCAGTGGGGAGCCTTCTTCCCCCTCTCTCTCTGCCTGCCTCTCTGCCTACTTGTGATCTCCCTCTCTATGCCAAATAAGTAAATAAAATCTTTTAAAAAATTATTCTAAAGGAAATAAATAGTAAGATATAAAACAGTGGAAACTATTACTGGGAATGCCATCATCTTTGAGAGAAGTATGAGACTAGAGTTTTTAAAATGAAAAAGAACATTTAAAGAACACTAGTTGGTAAAAAATGTGATCTGAGGAAAATTCATGTTCTAACTGACCAACTGGCAATACAAAAAGTAGGAGGGTACAGAAACCTTGAATTTATAAGTTCTTATTAAATGCCAAGGTCCTGGCAAAAAAATTATTATGGGAAATTGAAATTTTAGGTATTCTTAAAAAGATGAATTATTGAATTTCTAAGGTGCTTTTCTGAAGAGGGCCAATGGCAAGACTCTTGTCTACTTAAAGTCCACTTTAAGCTATGCAGGATAGGTCATCGTCAGCTCATCAGGCATTTGGCAAATGACTCACAGATGTACATTGGTTGGAAGAGGTTTTTTTGTTTTTTTGTTTTGTTTTTTTAAGAGGGTGGATTCTTTTTCAATGTTTTTGTGACAAAGTAAATAACATTAAGGGGAAAATAGGTGTATATTTTCTTAAAGCCTCTTTTGTCAGGTTAAGTCAAGTTAATGTTGCTATTGTCTGACACTGATTTGGTTTAAATTTATTGTAGTTGTAATACTAAAAGTTTTATTTCTCAAAAATAACCTTCCAAATTCCATAAAATGTGAAAGCTGTAGCTTGATGATGGGGACATTTGCAAAATATTAAAGTGTAATCTGTACCTGTGACAACATACTGAAATTTCAGTTGTTAAAATAGAAGATATTTAACAATTATATCTTAAAATAGAGGAATGAAACACTTTTAAGATGAGAAGAAAAATATTAAAAATGCTTGCTTGAAACAATGTCTACAGAGGGTTAAATTTGGAAATAACTTGTTTATGATCTTAAAAGTTCCTGATATTCTCTTTGAGAAGTTTCCAGCAGTGTTCCCTAGCCTATCTTATATTTCCTTAGCCTGTGTGAGTCTCCTTTTTATATTTGCAATGGAAACAACATGAGCTCAAAAGCACACTTTTTCAGATTCATTCCATTTTCCATAATACTGCTTCAGCAGTGTCAAAGAGTCTCATTAAATGAAAAATTGTTTTGTGGAGTTTCTATTGTAAGTTGTACTCTGTTCTTCTCTGAAAACGTATTTATATTTGTATATCTGTGTTTGTAGACATTTTTATATTTCCTACCAATTTAATTATTGTTCAGTTATCATAATTGTTTTTTGTCCATTTGCTTATTTATTTTGGTTCTGACTTTTCTTACCATATTTACTTTAGAGGGCTTGGATATGAAAAGTTTGAATTTTAGTCTTTCGTGTGTGTGTGTGTGTGTGTGTGTGTGTGTGTAATTAGATTTGTTACAAATTTTTCTTGACTTCTTATAAAGCTGTAGGACTTAACTAGGGGTGCCTGGCTGGCTCAGTCAGAAGAGCATGCCACTTTTGATCTTGGAGTCATGAGTTCGAGACCCACATTGGGTATAGAGATTACTTAAATAAATGGATAATTAATAAATTAACTTAAAGAAAAACTGTTGTACTTATTGTTAGCATTTAACAGATGTTTACTGAATGCTTAAGTAGACTATGTTTTATTTTATATACATTATGAAACCGGCAGACCTACTTATAATAATATAGCAAAATCACATTGGCATGTTAGTTCTGATGTAGGGGATATTGGATATATAACAGACTGATATCTTAAACTTTTCAGGTAACTGATAAAGAGTATAGCTTTATTTAACACCTATCATGTGCTAGTCATGAACACATATTTAAATATTATAACATTTAATATAAAAGATTTATAATAATAATTTACTATTAAACGTTGGATTGATTGGATCAATTGAATCATTTAATAAGATTACCAATGACAGGATTTGAGAAGAACATTTTGGAACTGCTTTCTCTTCCTGACACTGTAAAATCTTGCAGAATTGCTCATTTGCAATATAAATTCAAATGAAAGAAAAACATTTGTGGCCTAGAGAGATACATTTAAAAATATTTATTCTATTCAGCCATCAAACACAGGACTAACTTAGTGCCAATGAGATTATATCAAATTTAATTTTACTAACAATTATTTGAAAGCCTTTAGGTCTCTTTAAAGTAAGTACCATCTTGGGATATTCATTCAACTATAAATTCTGGATTATTATTTTATTCTGTATTGTGGTGTCACAACTGAAATAAGATCTAGCTTTAAGTAACAAATGGGGCACAAATTAGCTATATGACTTTAAATTCCTTTTGCCCAAGTTTAAACACTGGGAAACAAGGATATACCAACCCACTCTTTTCGCTGCTGCTGATGATCCATGAGCTAATCTATGTGGACAAAATTCCTTATGAGCTTGGAGTTCCATTAATTCAAAGTATCATTATTAGAATAATCATTATTATATTTGGCAAATTTTCCGTCTAGTTCCTCGTCTGTTTCAGTTTGTTTAGCAGGCATGATTGTGCAAGAAATAATTTGTTTTTGAATGGCTATAGGAATGTTTATAGAAACATGTTGAGACTGTAAACTAACTTCCAAACCATTTAACATTTTCCTATATGCTCATTGTGCTTATTCGACATATGTATACTCACAAATACATATATCAAATGTCTGTGAAAATAAAACCTAAGACAAGGAAGATTCTGATATGAGCATCTTTCCTTTATAGTAGAGTTGGCCTCAGAAACTCCTGCTCTCTTTCTTACCTGCTCTGGTGACCTTCTGGATTAGAGTTTCAGAGAAACAACCAGAGGTAGTAGCTGTAGCAAGACAGCAGCTGGGACCATACGGATCTCAGCATCCTGCCTTATGGCCATTATCTTTGTTTCTATCTTTATGCTGCCACTATGTCTCCTTCTTGTGCTCTCCCTGTATGCTCTCCTTGCTGCCTCCTCCTCTTCCTGACTTCAGCTCCCAGTGCCCCTTGTAAGTCACCCTCCTCCTTCTTCATTTTTCTCTATTGATATAAGATGAAACAAGATACCCTAATTAGAAAATCTTTTAAAAACTATTTTTTAAAGTATGTGCAGCCATGAAGCTACCATTCCTTAATTCCCATAACCACTGTTAACAATATAAAAAATTATTTCTTGTATACTTTATCAATTAGACTGTAGGTCCCATTAGGGCTGAAAAAATAGACATTTAAAATAAATGCAACAATTTCCTTATTTTTTCTGTGTAGGAATGGGTTGTTGCTGTAATAAAAAAATAATAATTTGAGGCTAACGATGAGGAAGAATAGTGAGTAATATCCTTCCCCCTTCCCCAACTGCTGAAGAAGAAAATCATGTCAGCATCAAGTCATTTTTGCCACATCCCTTGTTAACAGCTTTTTCAGGGTGGGTCATAATTCTGTGTTTTGTTAGTGTCTTAACTCCATAGTGACATGCTTAAATCTTATTCCACATTGATTTTGTTGTGTATATATGCGTTTATTTTTAGGATGCCTTGTGAATGATGGATCCCATTATTAAGTTATTATCAACTTTGTCAAAAAATATATAAGCTTTCAATGAAGAATGCATTTATTAATATGAGAAGGTTGGTTTTGATGTTTGGAATATGTGTAAGGTGTCTCATTGTGTATGTCTAAAAAAGTAAACTTACTGTCTGCCTGTCGCCAGAAAAAAAAAAGTGGGACCTAATCAAACTGCTATGGGGTCAACCCTTGTGGTTTTAAAGGCCCTTAATGTTGTCCAGCTGCAAAATAAAAGGAATTGGGAGGGGAAGTTGGAAGGAGTGGAGGGGGCTGGGGGGGAATGTGTGGAAAAGAACAGGGAGTCTGGCTTTTATTTTTTTTTTTTTTTTTAAAGTGAGTTCAGTGCCAGCCTGGACATTGGCTGTGCAGACTATTGAGCCATTGTCTGCTCCATTTCCAGAATAGCCCCCAGTTAATCACTTCGGCTTTGAAGGGAATTTCCTCGTGGAATTCTCCACAGAAAATCTAATCAACTGACCTGCCCTCTCAACAATGGAAGGCTTTTTTTTCTCTCTTTCCCTTATTGGGGCGGGCTCTGTAATGTAGCCTTTTGTGCAGAATGAACCCTCCCAGTAGGAGTGGAGAGCGTGTGTGAGTGACTGAGTGTGTGTGTGTGTGTGTGTGTGTGTGTGTGAAGAATGCACACTATCTCGTGTCGGTGAGTGTGTGCTTACTCCCTGACCAGATGCTGCGGTGCACGGGGCAGCCACCATCTCTGCGTGCGTGTCTGTGTAAGTGTCTTTCTCTGTGTATGTATGTGCCTCTGTCATTTCATGTCAAAGGTACATTACCTGATTACCTTCCTCGCCTGCCAGATTTTTATCTAGATAATTGGAACTGCTATGGAGGCTGTGCCTTGCCAGCCAGCTTAGGATCTGTAAAGCCATAGTTTGTCCACCTTGTTATCTGTGGCTGCCTGGGCAGAGGAAATTAAAGAGATCTCCAGCCAGGGGAGTGCTTCCCACCCCTACCCTCCCCAGCCATCCCAAGCAGGACAGTTGGGTAGGACCATCTTTTTGTTTTCATTTTTTGGTTGGGTTTGGGTTTTTGTTCCCTCCGTGTGCGTGTTATTTTGGCATGTGGATACCTGTTCCCCTCCACATCGCACGTCGTGTTTTATGGAGTTTGGAGCTGAGGAAACTTTGGTCGGGTTGCCAGGACGTTCGCACCACTTTGTGGAAAGCACGAGCTAACAGTGAGACCGACAGAGTGAGTGACAAGTTGTTTACAGGTTTCCTTGAAGGGGCCTCTGCTATATTTCAATCTGTCAAAGTTGCTTTTCTTCCCTCAGAACAATGCCTGATTGTTGTGTGTATGTGAGTGTGTGTGTGTGTGTGTGTGTGTGTTTCCGTGTGCGCACGGAGAGAGCCTAGAAAGGGGTGAGAAGGAATAACAATTCTTTGTGTAAAAATGATATTACCAACATTTATTTTTTTTTGCTTAGTTAATAAATGCAGTTTAGTCATGGTTCTCTTAGTATACAGATTTCTCTTTTAATCAGCAGCAAATGCATTTTAAAAAAATCATACTGTTTGTGTGTGTGTGTGTGTGTGTGTGTGTGCGCGCGCGTGCGTGTGTGTGACTTTTATTATTTAGAGGAGAGAGAGTATGGGAGACGTGTTAAATGAGTTGACTTCTCACATTCGGTGATGTCTAGAAGAGAGAATTAAAAGGAAAGGACAGGCACCCTGAGGTTGTCTAGTGCCTTGCAGCCGGAGCGTGCGGCTCCGCGGAGGGGGGAGCAGCCAGACCCCGCTGCTGGAAGTGCGCTACCCCTTTAAGAGACTGGTCAAGGAGTCCTAGGAGAGGGAGAGGAGGGTGGGGGGGGGAGAAGGGGAGAGAGAGAGTGAGGGAGAGAGAGAGAGAGATTGAGAGAGGGAGAGAGGGAGGGAAGGAGAGAGGGAGTGAGAGAGAGAGAAGAGAAGAGAGGGAGAAAATCAATTGGTTTAGAAGGTTTGGACTCACTTGACAGGTTCAGTTGGAGACGATCATAGGTGGCTGCTGTGACAAAGGGAAATTGTGCTTTTCCAGCATGCTTACTGACCCTGATTTACCTCAGGAGTTTGAAAGGTGAGTACAGTTTTCCCCCCTAATATATTGAAGTACAACTCTCATTTTACAGTCATCTCTGAATCAATTGGAAGATGCTTCCCTAAAACGTGTTTGTTAGAAAAGCTTTTAGCTAGTGCTTCTGCAATCTTGTTAGCTGATTTTTGTTGTGATTGCCCGGACCAAATTGAACTGATTGGCAAAGTCTCCGAGATTTCTGCTAATGTTTTTAGGTTGTGTCCTATCACAGGAAATTAAATGAACATTAAGCATCTCTCTCCCTTCCACTCGCTGGTTTTCTTTCTCATTCACTCTCTTACTTTCTTCCTTCATTGATATTTTTCTCCCCTCTTCACCTTTTTAAATGCTTTTGTGCAGAGTGTTACCGTTTTCAATATCTCTGTCTTGTAATTTCTGGGGTGACAGAAGGTTTCGGTGGTGGTTAAAACGGAGGCTATAAGTTCCTATTTGATCCTTCCGTAAAACTTTGGAGGCTGCTTAGTAAAGCACATGACCTTTTGTTGATAGAAGAGAGTCGATTTAAAAAAAATAAAAGAAAATTCAACATCACAGCAATGTATTAGTATATTACTCTTGAAATGTCAAGAAAGGGGAAATGGGGATGCTCCCTTCCTAAGTTTTAGTAGCTACTTTTTGTGCTGGTTGTCTTTAACCGATTTTGATTTACTTACATATTTCCCTTTGGCCAGGATGGGAATAAGTCTATTTGTAATTAAGTAGTTCCTATTTAAAGAAATATGTGCAATATCCTTCCATTTGATGTTGTTGCAAGTAAAACAGGGTTTTGAAAGAATTTTAGCCCTCTTCGTGTTCCTATAAGTACACATTGCAGTTTTTAAATTTGAGTTCTTATCCCAGCATAAGTTCATTTTTTGGAACTATAAATAGAATTTTGTTTGCCATTAAAAAGAATTCAAACTTTGTATTCTGTATGGTGAATTAAAAAAAAAAGCTAAAAAAAGCCAGGATGCATGATACCCAGGCTTTTTTTCATTTTCATGAAAGCTACCTTCTGTATAAACATTTGTTGTCTCTGACTATGCAATGCAGCTAGGTGCTAGACCAGCTGGTTAAAAATATGCTAAGTCAAGCTGTTCATCGCTCAGACGGCTGAATTTGATATGAAAAGACGAAAAAAGAAAGGACAAAGATTAAAACATTCTAGAAGTGAAGCAATGGAAGAGAAGAAGGGTATAGAGAAGAAAATAATGCTTGGATGTGGTCACATATTAGAGAAGCCAGCATCAGATCAAGGAAGAAAGTAAAATACCCAACATATATACTTTATCAATACTGTCTTCTTTCTTTCGTTTCTTCTCTTCTTCTTCCTCTTCCTCTCGCTCTCTCTTTTTTGAATTAGGGTGCATCTTCACAAGATAATTCCGGTGAATGACTGAGCTTTCTTAACAGTCTTGAATTAATTTTTTCAAAGTTCTATATGTTAACTCTTTGGAGCAGTTAGCTTTTGTTTGGAAATATAGCCTATTTCATATGTAGATATTGAAGTTATTTATATCGGGACATGCTAATTCTTAATGTTGCAGTTTGTTAATATACCACAGTAAGTTTTCTAGCCTGTACAGAGTAGCACATGATTATCTTCAACTCTATACTTTTTTGAGAATAAAACTCTGAGTCTGATTTGTAAGCCTGTTAACAGACTGTTCTTATAAAAAGGTAGTTACATATTAACAGGCTGTAACCTATTTCTCTATATAGGCAAGCTTTCCTGCTGTGAACCTTATTTGTATTTTTTTCAATTATCTCTTTTAAACTAAACTTTTCCCCTTTCTATTCTGATGCTCAAATCTCTTAACATATTTTTTCCTTCTGGTGAGAATTTTGCCTTTTTTTTTTTTTTTTTTTTGGTCACCCAAAGGCATGCTTCTCTTGCTGGCTAATTAAATAAGAAAGTGATAATCAATAGAGTTATTAATATAGACAGCATATTTGGAAATATTAGTAGCTAAATCATTTTTTAAATGTCATACAGTATAAAATTTCCTAATAATTTCCCCTGTGGTTGTAATTGGTAATACAGACAAAAATCTCGTAATTCATTACTATTTGTTTACATTGAATTTGTACGACTGAGTGTATCTATAGTCACCCACATAGAGTATTTTGCAGATTAAATACTGAATATTTATATTCTCCAAAGGAGGTATGTGTACTATTACTGCACTATCATATATAGTGAGCTTTTTTTTTTTTTGTCTTTTCAACTATTGCAACTTTCGTTGAATAAGTAGGTCATTTCCATTGAGTGTTAATTTTTATTCTGTTTGCTCACCTGCCATAGATGAGTTGTTCACTCAAACTTAGTCATAAATCTGTAAAGAAGACTTCTACATCTCTTTATAAAATAAGGAAGTTTGCTCTGGAAGATATAAATAAGTAGCTTGGGGTTCATGTATTTTGGAAGTTTTAATGTGATTTTTTTTCTGACTTCATTGGTAGAGTCTCGTTCGTCTTCTTTTATTCTTTCCAATCTGTAGACGACTTTGAACTTTAAGGAATATTGAAAACTTACCAGGATCAAAATTTGGATTTAGATTTGTTATGTCTGTATTATCGGCCCTAGAAATGAACATGGTCAATACTGTCAGACTAATAAGCACTTGTTAAATAATTCAGAAGTAGTAACAGTTTCACTGTCTGTTAAAAGAATGTTGAGGAGGTAGAGCAAATTGAACAGTGATTCTAAAAAGTAAAGAAGTAGAAATCTTCTATTTTTATTTTTAAGCATCGCTGTCATAACTGATTATGATTAATGAAAAATATAATTCTCAGTGGGAGGTGAATAGGCAAAGTATGTTCTAAGACATTATTTGTAAGCAGAGTCTTTTACATCATACTATTTAGGGGAAACATAACTGGCAACATGGTCTAAATGTTAGTAATAGCATCATGAGAAAGAACACTTGAACTTTCCTAAAATTTTTAAAAGAAGACCATGTAATAGATAATAAAAAATTTAGACATAAGGTATTTTCAGAATACCATCCATTTTTTTTCATATTCTTAGAATGAAAATATTTAAAACACTTGCCTTACATATCAATATTAGCTTGTGTCTAGTGAACAAAAAAGGAATTTTTGATACTGTTAATAGTATCAAATAAATTTTCAATTTATTTCCTTTATGTTTGTATTTATCCTATCTGATTATAGTGTATTCGTTTTATGACTAAGTTACTTGTTAGACTTTTCAATTGCTTATGTCAGAGATTTAATTAAAAAGCAAATATAAGATGATTGCTTAGGAAGACAGTCTGATAATGTCTAGAAAAAAAAGTTGGGATTGAAGGTAGTGAGATGAAGAAAATTAAGCTTATAGTATCACCTCTTTGCTTCTCTCAAAACGGGTGCAGACAACAGCCTGTCTATGCTACATGTTGAAAGGAACACCATAGGAATAAAACCTTCTGCAATAAAAATCTAATTTACTTACTTTATATTCCCCTCAAATTTATCTGTGGTCACACTGGCTTAAGAAATACGTTTTCTTGACATTAGGAAAATTTTAAGTGGTGGTTTTTTTGTTCTTGTTTTTGTTTTTTGTTTTTTTCTGAAGAGACAAATATAAATCAGGTACTGTGAAAAGCTAATTTGTATAATTACCATAAAAAATAACTATAAGTGGGCTGTAAGACTATCTCTGACATTAACGGTACTAAAGTTTGGCCATAATAATAAAATATTTATTACCCAGACAGATTTATTCAGTATAGTTAGAAACTTTATGAGTGATAAGTACATTCAAGTTAGCAGGTAACCTCCAGGTGTGAATCAAAGAAAAGTTATCTTTTCACATCTGTCACCTTATCACAACTGTAAAAACCTCTAAGTTTGATATTGTATTTTTAGGACGTCCTGATATATGCCTTTGCTTATTTTATTTATTTTTATCTACTTTATCTCCTCTACTTTGTAGAGGAAAAGGTGCCTACTACTGATTATAGATTTTAATTACTATCTCAATAATTTGCAAGCTAATTTGGCTAAGATATTAGTTTAGAATACAGCTTGCCTGAAGAACTAGGCACACTAGACTTCCCTCATAGTTGAGTCCTGTCCCAAGGACTTAACAGGAGACCTGCCTGATTACGAAGAACAATTAAGGGTTAAATGTCAGGTGGCACTGTGTACTGCTCAGTGCTTAGCAGGTTGACAGATAGAGAAATGTGCGAATATTATGATTACTTCACATGTTGATGTGTTTTCTTATGTTTCTCAAATATAATAAGTGCTTGGTAACAGGATAACGTATTTACCTGTTCTTAGGGAGCTTTTAACTGAAATCTGTGTGTGCATCATACCTGAGAGGCAAATAATAAGACCAACTCTGATGCTTTAGCACATGATTCCTCCATAGAATTGGAAGCTGTTTCAAATGGATTATATTCATAATGCATTTAAAAGCAAAATTACATTCCTGGATAAAGTCTGATCTTTATTGTCTGTTCTTTCCACTATCAATTCTCCAAACACCTAATGAGTGTATGTATAACGCAGATGTGTATTATGTAGATTGAACATCTCTCTTCTTTTTATAGGTTAAAAAATTAGCATAAAGGATGGATTTTTGTTTTCTCCCATAATTTGTTATTCATTTATAAGTTCCATGAAGTTAACTAACAGCATGGGAAATAAACCAATCTGGATATCTCTCTTGTACTAACTCACATACAGTTTAATGTCAGGTGTCTGACTCAGATGATAGTAGCCAGATAAAAAGATGTTCAAAGATGTAACCAAAATATGAAACATTGTCCTTTTAATGGAAAAATTCTGTTGAGCAAGAAATGGACTAAAACACAGAAAATTCTTCCTTACGTCATTCATTCTGTCCTTTCCTTTTCATTGCTTGATAGCATCATCATTTATATTAAATTTAAAACTTGAATGCTGTATGGGTGAACATGACCAAATGATATTGCTAGAGAAGAAAAAAATGAAGGGCTGTTAGTATTTAGCTTCAGTGAATAGTGTTTATTTGAGACCCTTTAAGAGAATGCTTCATATTCTTTCATTTTAACCAGGAGCTGATAATGGTTCAGGAGAAGACCTTTTATTCGTTCTGATTTCTGTGTTTTCTCCTGCAGTTTGGAAACTGCGTTCCCTTTCCTTTCGCACTATCTGTTCTTCTCTTCCCTTACTAGTTGAGAGTTCATACATCTCCTCTGGAGATCCTGTGGCGTATGGTTCTGCTTGTCCAATAGGGGGGTGTTGCATTTCTACACATTCAGTATCCTTTTCCCTTGGAGGCTGAGAGTAAAACCTCAGCAGTATTCCCTGCCTTTGCCAGCCTGAGGAGTCAGAGACTCAAAGTTGTTCCCAGCTCTTGCGCCTTCATTGTAGAGCTGCCTTCGGCTCAGTGGGCTGCCGAGAAGGACCAGACCGAAACAAGATTTAGAAGAATTCTGGTGAGAACTGTTTATAGGGATATGGTATTTTAAAAGAATGTGGTAAACAAACAGAATTGTGGCATAAACAAAGATAATTAGCATAAACAATGTCGTTTTAGGACAGGTGGTTTAAAAAAACAAACAAAACAAAAAACCCAAATATGAACCCAACTTGAATGCTGCCAGTTTGGAACCACTGAACCTTAATCTGTACTTTAGGAGAATTACCCAGGTTTGTTGATAAACTTGTTAACATGCTTTTTCTGTTTCTTTTGTATCATTTTCCGGTCATTATGCCCTTTTATCACCCAGCTTGAAAGTAATTAATCTATTACAAGGTAGTTTAAGGACTTTTACCCATAAAACATGACAGAAGGAAAATTAAAAACAAAAGCTTGTAGATGTTCATAGGCATTTGAAGTCAGTGTTGAACCTTTAATCAGTTCAAACCTGAACTCGTCTCATTGTATTTTAAATCTCTCTTTCTTTAATCTAAGTAACATTTCAGTTACTTGGTCTTTGGTGTTAATACATTTAGTTTTGTCTCGCCTTAGAATTCAGGGTTGGTTTTTTTTGTTGTTGTTTATTTTTGAGTTTTTGTTTTGTTTTGTTTTTTAGTCCCCGCCCCCGCCATGGCTGAATCATCACTTGTGTTGTATGTTTATTTCTAAGTGTTGCTTATTGTTTCTTCCTATTTTCTCTATAACTTAGTGAAGATGGTGTAGCAGTATATATCTGGCTGCGGATCACGCAGTATGAAGATGCTAGTTGTTGTGAACCACATTATCTAAACCTGCTCTGCTGGCATGATGAATTTTTATCTGGAGACATTTAGGTTTATTACTAAATGACATTTTTTTTCTTAATGTCTTCTACTGAACTATTTTGACTTTATTGAAATGTGGAGTGTGGTGAACAGAAAGCTGTTTGTTTTTCTTGCATTAAGGATCAAAGTAGTTTTTGGTAAAGCTAAAAAGATTTTTTTCCCCCCTCTCTTCATTTTTGAATGGAGAATGGGGACCAGGAATTCCAAGTAGGTATCTCTGGTATTCTGTAACCCTTCTCTTTGCTGAAATGAAAGCATTTGTGAATGAGTTTTGGTTTCTTGGAGTTATAAAAATGTGTGTAAACTAGTAAACCATGTCTCATTCATGTGCTATGGAGATTTCTCATACTTCAGGGACAAAAATAATTTGGCTACTAACGAATTAGGGCTACCTGCCAGTGCCAACACATACTGTAGGTAAGAGGAACACTATAAAGAAAAGCTGCTGGCAGCAAATCCATTGAAACTTTCATATGTAACAGCGTTCTATTTCTGCTCTTCACATCTTTGAAAGAATGTGTTTTTTAGAAAAGAAAATGTTGAGAAACAGAAAATATGATCTTTCTTAAAAATGTATTAGTAGCTTTGTTTTTAATATTTCTCATTGTGGAGATGCATAGAGTTTGATCATGTTCTATGCGCATGTGCCTCTCCCCTACCTATCCCAGTCATTTCTGTCACATTGAAACCTAAGAATCAGATGGACTGAGAATAGGTGTAATATGAAGAAATGAAATTCACTGTGGAGGCCCTCCCCCCAAAAAAACCATGCTCTAGACCTTTTATAAGATTTCTATACTGGCAGTTTAAGAGAGATCAGTTGAGAGGCTGAGCTGCAATTTTATAAATGAGTGTTCTCTCCTTAAGGGCTTCAGGAACACTACTGAGAAAAGAAGGGAAAGGGTTAATCTGCTTGGCTTGTTGATATTTTTTTAATCTAGGAGTAAAAGAAGACACAAGCCCAAATAGTGTTTGGTTAGCACATTTTTAATCAAAATTTATTTCAAAATGTAGTCCGTGATTTACTTTATTACTGATTTTGTTTTGTTTTGTTTTGTGTTCGTATTAATTAGGATCAAGATACCAAGGGGGTCGTTTGGAAACTGGTTGTAGAACTTTCACATATGATCTGTTGAGTTGTCATTTTCAACAATTTTGTATTTATCTAATAAAAGAACATTGTAATGAAAAAGAAGCACAAACACTGAAAATGAGAAATAGCCTTCACATGAGAACACAAAATGAGAAAAATAATGCTGTATTTATGCTGTACTTTTTCACTCACAGTTACTATAGGCTGCTTGACAAAGTTCTAAAACATTTTATTCCAATTCTGGAGTTAAGGTCTAACTTGTTTGCCTACAATTATTTCTTTGGGTTATTTACCTGGGCCCAGAGTTTGTTGGGCAATAATTTACAAAGTCCAAAGACTTTATTTTTACCCTTTTCCTGATGTCTCTTTGTTTCACCCCCCACCCCTTATTTGCTATTGAGTTTCATCATATGTTTGAAAAGAGTTTGCAGGAATATGTCACACAACATTAACAGTGCTATTTCTTTGCTTCTTTTTCATCTGCACTTATAAGAGATCTATGATGAAGATTTGTTAGAATAATATATAGTGTTCATATTCTTTAGTAGAGAAAGGAATGAGCTGGTGATCAAACTATTTAATTTCTGATTCATTTATTAATTCAATTTTGACCTTGAATGAGTGATAACTGAATATATAATATCAGTTTCAGATTGTCATCTCTCCCATAGTATCAGCAGGATGTGAAGAAAACTTTTATGTAATGTTCCAAGTACCATTAATCAAACAACACCTAGGAGTAGAAAAACAAAGATAACAATGAATGCTATTTCTGAGGCAAGAACTTCTATTTCCCTCTAGCCCTAAACATAGCTAGAATATGGGAAATAGAGGAAAAGTTATTGTTTTTAGAGCACTAAGGATTATGGGATATAAATATGGTGGTGTAATTTTTTCTAAAAAAATTAACATTACTAGAAAAATGAAATGGATCTAATTTGACCTAAAAACAATTTAGGAATATTTAATGATTTAAAAGCATTATTTTAGAGAAAGAAAGCATATCCAAAAGATCCTGATAGCAATTTAAAGAATCACAGTGAAGGAACAGAATATATAGACTTTTATAAGTAAACTAAAAGATAATTGGGAGTCTCTAAGACTTCTGTGAAGAATATATATAATAGTATTCCAGCTTGAGAAATCTGAAGGTGGTATTGTCATGCATATTGAAAGAACAATTTGAATTCAAAAAGTTTGGTAGCTCAAGATATGCTTGAATAATATTGGGGGATATTTGAGATATTGGATAGAGACGAGGAAGTTGAGTGTTAGAGGCCTAAGGCGTACATAACAAATGAAAATATTTTGTGGGCTTTGGGTATATTTCTCCTAAGACATAGAACAATTTCCTCTCTTTTTGGTAAACATTTGTATTTGTCAGTATCCTCACTGATTTTTTTTTTTTTTTCCCTAAGTAAAATATATGGAGAGTGTTATTAGCTCGGTATAACATCTCAAGTTCTAGTTCTCCCCTATAGACTGAGAAGTTGTTTTGTGTCTTAGGGGATGCATCTGTAAAATGTGAAGATAGGCTGGGTAATTTCTAAAATCTTTGACCTTTGAAATTTTATTACCTTGGACTCCATTTGAAAGATCCCTAGCTCCTTACTCTAGTGGTCAGAATTCTTACATTTATGCAACTGTTGAGAGCCAGAGTATTTTATATTCCCAGCCCTTCGATGGGGGAATCACTTCTCAGTTTACCTGTCTGTTGAGTGGTATTGTGCAGGAACAAGTAGTCATAGTATATTTTAGGAGTTTTAAATCTAAGAACTAGCTATAATTCTTATTCAGGATTAAGTTCTCAAATTTGCTATGAACTATTTTGAAGCCTATGGTTCAAAAGAGAGGATTCATGTTTTATGTGGTTGAAACTCTCAGGTGCCTCAGATCACCATCCTCAACTATTACGAATGCCGTGAAAAATAAATTATATATGGACTATTGAAAAGGGAACTCTGGGGCAATATGAAAAGCATGAGAGTGGCATTTTAGGTCAAAGAGCTTGACGTATTTATAAGAATAAGATAAAAGAAAAAAAAGAGAAAAGGCTAGAAAGTAGAGCATCAGGGACAACCCTGGGGCTATGGACAGTATATGTCTTTATATGAATAAATAAAACACTGGGCCGGAAAGTGGTAAGATTAATTAAGACTATAAACAGGTAGCCCAAAGAAAGATTTTAGGTGGTTCTCGAAATAAATTAGTCAATTATTAGGATCATGTCAGCCAACCTTATATGCAATAGTTGGTGGCTGGCAATTTTAGGAAAATAAATGTTAAACCCTAAAGCAAGAAGTAGAGGAATAAACAATGAAAGATGCACTTAAAAAGCTATATTATCTGAAAGCGCAAGCTTCACATATTGTTAATTCCTCTACTTCTTGCGCTTTCTTGCTTTTTTTTTTTTTTTTAACAGTGTTTGAAAAAAAAAAGTATAGTTATACCATCAGCAACATAATCTGTGACTCCGTATCCAAGGACTTTCTGTATTATATGTACTTTGAAAATATGGCTATGGTATGACAAAGTCCTTGTACAGATTAGTTGTAAGTTTTAAATATAGATTCACACATTTAGGATAACATAGGAATTGGCTATTAGTTAAAATTCATTATTTGCTTAATAATTCAGATACAGAATTTTTAAAATTTCTATTCCTGCTACTTTAAGAATAAAGAATGGGTGTTATTCTCTTATTCTCTTGGTACAGATATAAAGGTTGTAAACAAAACAAAACAAACAGAAAGGACCTTGCTGCACCAGAACTACATTTAGAAGTAGGACCAAAGGGAAATGTGCAAATATCCTACTGTTAAATAAGAAAGAAAATCTGGAAATCATCCAGTTGAGCAACTTACTGCTAATATATTTTATAATACAGCATTTAGTGATATACAAAGTTGGCATATGTTCCTACAGTTTCTAAATCAAGAATTAAAACTTTGTAATGTATAAGTCATTTAAATTCTTTGGGTTTCAGCCATGCATCTATAAAATGGGCTTTAAAATGAGTATAAAATTATTTATCCCCTAATTCTTGTGAGTCATTTTAAACTTATGAAAATTTATAAAAATATTTGGATTATCTCTGAATGCAAGCCACTGAATTCAGACTTTGAAAAAAATTATTTTTGTTTGATAACATACATGTTAGCATATGAAATAATGCCTATAAGAAATTCATTGACTTATTTTTAAAATTTTGTTGTAGCTACAACTATAATTATCTTAAATGCATTTATGATTATTGATCCCAGGTAACTTGTATCTCTATAGCAGCAACATAGCATAGCTTCCTCTGCTTACTACTAATAATGAAATATCCTAAAACTACATCTCTTCCCCTTTAATATATAAGAAATATGATACACTAAAAGCTGTTTTTGCAAGTGTCAGTATATCAAGTATTAAAATAATGAATTTCCTGATCTAACATATTCCTGTATTTTAAACTAAAATTAAAACTCATTTATTTGTATATTGTCTTAAAAATGAGCCATTTTATATAAAAAATACTGGATAACAAAAAAGAATTTTTTTATTAAGATAAAAAGGATCACTTGCTTTGTAAAGCATTGTTTGTGCAAATATTTTGAAAATAGGAAAATACCAAACTTGAAGAAAGTTATCTATACCAATAGAGTGCATCATAGATTTTCATGGTGAAAGCAACATGAGGAGTTTTGCATTAGCTACCTATTTCTTATATTCTGGGTGAAGCTTGGGAAAATTTATAGATTTCTTTTTATGGGCAGCTGTATAACAAGCAAACAATAACATCCAAGAAACAGAACCTTTATTTTTGATATAAAATTGTTTTCCACTGATATAATCTGTTGAAAGCCAGAAGCCATCCAAAGTGCTGATACCAATTTAAGAAGATGATCTTTTGCCTTAATTATACATCTGGGAAATATTAGCTGAACATTTTGTGGAGAACAGTGAATACCTTAGTTGCCAGTTGTCTAAAATGCTGCTAATGATCGACATAGTGCCAGTGTTTTGATGGCTAAAACCTAGGCTGAATATGAATACAAAGAACACAGTTGGGGAAAAAAAAAAAAAAGCACACGTTTTACACAAAACAGATTTCAACCATCTGCTTGGCACTTAAGTTTGCGACTATAGGCAATATATGAAAGAGACCACTGTCCATGTTATGAATGGTATCGCTTTTATTGGTACCTTAGAAAAACCATAGGGTTTTGAAAGCATATATAACCCATGATTTTCTTTAGCTAAATAATGAAAACAAGGGCCTCAGCCAAAGTTTTGTTCCCTCTATAATCTCTTCTATGTCAGTCTTCTTTTCCTAGCAAAATGGGTTTCGCTAATAAAGTAGGTCTTAGTTCCACACCTCAGGATATTAAAATATACCAGACAACACTACATAAGTCGCCCTTAGGACGAGAACCCCAGATGGTTATGAGATAAAATACTGTTTGCTTTAGGAATAGGTTATATTCCTGAGTCTGTTGCCTGAATACTATGGTGCATGTCAAATCAGCATGGAAGTTAATGGTCCAGAAGCACTTCTGAATTTAATGCTTTCCCGTTTGTTCTGAATTTATAGTATTAAATCAGACCAATGCTGTTTCATCACTAGTTCAGTAAGGGAAAATTGTGCTATAGATAGTAAATTATAGGCAAAATCTAATTATTTGACCCATTTCATTTACCTTAAAGGTATGGGAGAAGTCCTCAATAAAAGAATATTGGCAGGTATTAAATACTAGAAGCTTTTAAATTTATGGAGTAGTTGGTAAGAGCTGTTATAGACTGTTACTTAGCACATGATAAGCCAAAAATATATTTTGACTAAGTCATTTGACCTGTTACTTTCCTTAGCTGAAGTAGATTTTGCATTTTTAAATATCAGGAAAATTAAGCTTTTAGAATGTTCATTTGTCTAGGTTGTATCAATTGGCAAAGGTATATTGCTTTTTTAGTTTTTGAGGAAGAAGTAATAATTTAGGGAAAAGGTATAAAGAAAAGCTCTCAGAATCCTTGTATATTTGTGCTTTCCAATATGGTAGCTCCTAGCCACATTACACTTAGGCACTTGAAATGTGGCTAGTTTCAACTGAGATTTTGCTGTAAGTATAAAAAACAGTGGATTTTGAAGACTTGGTCTGAAAGAAAGGATGCAAAACATCTTGCTAAGATATATTTTTAGTATTGATTACATGTTGAAAAAATATTGATTATATATTGAAATAACATTTTGCTATACAGACTTAAATAAAATATGTTGTTAAAGTTATTTTCACCTGTTTCTTTTCACTTTTTTTTAACATGGCAACTGGAAAATTTCAGATTACATGCATGGCTCTTATTTGTGGCTCACATTTTATTTCTATTGGATGGCACTGTTTTATTCCTTTCCATGGAGGGAGGAAAATTAAAACTTCTATCTCTATCTGGATTCTAGTAGTTACAGCTCAGTAGGGTAGTAATGAATCAGAAAGAGTTAAGTTTTTTATTAACGATCTTCCCTTTTTAGCTTCCTTCTGTAAGAAGGTGAAGTTGTATCACTTTTTAAAAAAACCTTGGGAGTAACACTGACTTACATAGATCTTTATATCATTTATCCAATGAATTCTGTCAGTTTCTTCAAATTTCCATGGAATTAGAATGGAAGAGATGTTTGCTTAAGGGTTGTATAGGTTATTTTAGAGATTATATGTTTAAAAGGACAATTATATTTACTTTTTGAAATGCCATCATGTATATTTGTCATTTCAGCACTGGGTTTAAAGAAGTTTGTGGTTGGGTGGGAATACCTTCCCCTTTTGCATCCCAGCTGATACTACACACAGTTTCTAAAATTGACCCACAAGATGTGATCCAAGCTCTTTCTCTATACATATAGAGATATACTAATAGAGATAGATATAAAGATAGCACTGACATTCAGTATGTACTTATTCTGTGCCAGCCTTAGCCTCACAGAAATCTCATTTGTTATCCCTATTTCACAAACGAAGAAAATGAAAGAAAGAGAGTTGCCTATCTTCCCAGGTAACAAGTGGCAGAGCTGGGATACAAATCCCAACAGTCCAGCTCCAAAGAACTCACTCTTAGCCATCAAACTGTAGTATTGATCTAGATAATAAAGTGCTTCCAGAACTTTATAATCTGTTATTTAAGTTGCAGAAATTTATCCATTCATTCAACAAATGTATTTTAAATACCTACTATGTAATACCAGCATTTTTTTCATTGATGAATAAATATTACTAAAAAATCAGACACTATAAATAAATAGCATACAATGATTATGTTCCGGACTTCAATTTCTCCAATCTGAATGAATTCATTCATACATGGCACAGGGCAATGTGCTAGACAGGGGATATCCAGACACATGGATAGTTATATAAAGGGTTTCTTACTAAAGGCTTCTTGAGACTGTTTCTGAGAGATACCAATTTCCAGTGCACATTATAGATGGAATTTCCTTTGAGAAGTGTAAGTATGTAAAATTTCTCAAATGTCTCTTTATTAAGTCCTTCACAGTGGACTTCTTATAGAAATAATATCTTCATGGACAGGCAGTAGCTCTGCTCAGAAAGTTTATCTGATTAGTTTTTGCTATCTTAACGGGTAGGATGCCTCCTTACACTAGAGTAATTTTTAAATATGTCACTGTTCACATCTTCAGTGGTGAAATTAACATGGAAAACCTTGTGATGAATTGGTAAATAATGATATTAATAATTAATAGGATGTGAATCCTTGATCTCACTTGTCATCAGGACATACTGCTTTTATAGGGTAGTGGGCAAAGGTATTGGTAATTTTGAGTAGAAAATTCAAGCAGGTATGGTAAAAGAATGTGATTGTAAAAAGACTGCAGATTCCTGGGGACAACAAGGCATTTGGGAATGAAGATTGAACCTTGTGGTTTTATTCTACTAGATTTCTCAATTTTACTATTAAAATAGTGTATGCTAATGTAGGTTTGAATTAAACCTATATTAAATCTATGATTTAGGTCTTGATCTTGTAAGTGCTTTTCCGTATATAGATATGGCTGAGGCTTCTGGTGGATGCTTTGATTCCTTAATACCGTACTAGGGAGAAACCATATAACTATGGGTAGACTTTGGAGTCGGACTGTTTAAATATATTCTACAACTCAGCTACTTACTAGCTGTGTCAGTTTTGCAAGTTACATAAACTTTCCATGTCTTAATTTCTTTATCTGTGAAATGGGGTTATAATAATTCCCATCTCTTAGGTCACTTTACTACTGACATAAGAAACTAACCTTGAGCAGATTTTAATGATATAGAAAGAATTTAAAGAATATTTCACATAATATGGCAAATAACATTGGACTATAAGTTGATATGTAAATATCAAGTACTTAATAAATAATATTGAAACCAGTGGTTTGTACAGGATTTATTAGAACTTAAAGTACTTCCTAAAAGGATTAAAAATATTTAAAGGAAAATATTTCTGTCATGGAATCCCTTAGCTTTTTTTTATATTATACATGTATAATACATATATTTGTTATATAAAGATACATACATGTATTATAAAATTGTATATTATATCTATATTATGTACATCATATACACATTAATGTATGTGTGCACATAAATAAGTAGTTAAGGGAAGATAATTCTTTCTAAAACATTGGTTAAGAATACTCTTTGTAACCTGACAGTCATAATAAGGTTAATGATTATCATTTTCTGGCCAAAACAACAACAACAACAACAACAACAACATCTAAACAAACCCCACAAAACAACAACACAAAACACCTACCATTTTATCAGTAATCACAGTTGTTTTGGGGGACCCTGATGTGAAAGAGTCATTGGTTTTATGATTCCTTAAGTTGTCTTCGATAGAAGTATTGTAGAAGATTCATAAGGCATTCTTTACATTGCCATTTTTAGTACAGCCAGATAAGAGAAAGAATATTGAATGATAACTAACTTAGTGAAGGAAGGCATTTCTATAAGTAGCTAAACTAATGTTTGCCAGGTATGTAGATTTCCTGGTGAAAGGATATTGGCAGAGATCTAAGAAAAGGCTAACATGTCCCTTAAACTATCTCCTTTAAATAACAGTTGTTACATCCAGACGGTTGCTAAGAGATAAGGAACAATCAGTTCTTGACTGAGTTGTATTCTTGCCTAGATTGAGGGCACTCCCACTTCTGTCCTTAAATTGACTCTAGCTTTAGGAGGTCATAGAGACAAAGCAAGAATTTTCCTCAGGAAACACTTTTGGATCTGCTCGAGGACCCGAAAATCATCCCATTGAGACCCTAGACTTTGGTATAGTACAACGCAGTGGGGGTCATCTTCATCTGAAGCATGTTAAGACTGTCTCTTATTAATTGTCCACTTTGATAAATGTGTTGTTTTTGCAGATCTCAAACAATACAGCATCTCACTGGGTCCTCTGGGTTTATTAACTTTAAAAGTCATCCCGGATTGACTAAATGAGTTAAATTAGCAGAAGATTTTATATGCTTTCATTATGACTTACTTAATCATCTCTACACATCTGCATTTGAAGTGATGTAGACACCAGAAACATTCACATCTTGATTTGTTCATTGAAAAATATTTAGTGAATACTTACTATGTAAATCACTTGTTCAGCAAGATAAAGGTACACATCAGTATTAATAAAAGAACAGGAGGAAGTGGTGAATGTAGGAAAAAGTATAGGATAAAAGATTTTTATGATTTATCATGTTATTAATATGAGAATAATCATTAAAAAGTATTACTGTTTACCTTTTGCTAACTTAAAGCATTACCAAAATTGATTGTTTGAGTTTAGGTATAATTATTTTATAACTGCTCTTTATGACAACATTTAGGCACTTAGAGATCACAAAGCTAACTCACAAGCCCAGAATATTTTTGAATTTACATTTGCTGCAACTGAAAACTCCCTAGTCATCTAAAATATGTCACAGTTATTCAAATACAGAACTTTTCTTAATGTTTCTTTTTCTTTTTTTATTAAAAAATATCTGGATCTATAGAAAAGTGGAAAGAGGAGTACAATGAGCATTCATATACTTTATACTGTTTACCAGGTTTTGTTATTTATTAATTTTAGGCTTTTACATTTTTTTTCTTTCTTTTCTGATTCATTTACAAGCACGTCACAGGCTAACACTTCTAAGAACTAGGATATTCTCCAACATAACCACAGTAACATTAGCATATCCAAGAATGTAATATTAATACAGTGGTATTATTTGATATAGTCCATATCCACATTTCCTAATGGTCCTGGTAATACCTTTTGTAGTTTTTTGGTTTGTTTTTTTTTTTTTCCTCTTTAAAATCAGAATCAAGTCAAGCATTAGGTATTGCGTTTACTTGTCATATCTCTCTAGGTCTCCCTTCATTGTAAATAGTACCCTTCCATCTTTTTGTCTTGACATTGACATCAACATTTTTTAAGAGTCCTGGCCATTTGTCTCACATAGTATCTCACAATATTGTATTTGTCTGATTGCATCCTCATGATTAAATTCAGATTAGATAGGGATTTAAGATAGTTATTACAACGTTGTCCTTTTTAAAATCACTTAAGATTATAATTAGATTTGTCAGAAGTGGATACCTATCGAGTTCAAATTTTGGTGTACCAAATTCATGGAGATTTCTTTTTAACTGGCTTAGATTTTTAATAGATCTAATCTGTGATCAGGAAGTTCTCTGAGCCATATGATTTGTCATGCACAAAGCTATTTGGTAATAATAGTTGAGAGAATAGAGAAATAGCTACAATTTATCCATAAATTCTACTCTGCAGTTGGACATATATACTAAATTTTTTGCAGGTAATAACCTAAAAATATTGATTACAATGTCTATGTAATAGTGTAGCACTGTAAAAGCACTGTATATTTTGTTAGATTGGAATTCATACTTAAAACTACAATGTTACTCTTTATCAAAAATGCTAGATATCAAAACAAACTCAACTCTTTTTCTTATTCTTCATTCACCGTTCTCATCTTTTTAAAAGTAAAGGAAGTAATATTTTTAAAGATTCTAAGAAAACTTGAGAAAAATAGAGGCAAATACAGGCTATTCTTTTTTTGTTTTAACTCTACCAGTATACTTTAATAAAGATAGGTTAAGATTTTTTTTTTTTAAAGTTCATAGAATGGAGATTTTTTTTTGTTGCCAACATTTTCAAATCTCTTTAAAGTGAGAATTTAGCAGTTTGAGACTTGCCCTTATTTCAAGGTAGTGTATAACATAGATTCTAGATGCCTGTGTTTAGATCCTGACTGTATTTCACTAGCTGTGTGATATGGACCTAGTTTTTTTTTTTTTTTAAAGATTTTTATTTGTTTATTTCACAGACAGATCACATGTAGGCAGAGAAGCAGGCAGAGAGAGAGAGAGGAGGAGTCAGGCTCCCTGCTGAGCAGAGAGCCCGATGCAGGACTTGATCCCAGGACCCTGGGATCATGACCTGAGCCGAAGGCAGAGGCTTTAAACACTGAACCACCCAGGTGCCCTGGACCTAGGTTCTTAACCTCTCTGAATTTTATTTTTCTTTTCTGAGAAAGAAAGGAAAAAAGAAGGAAAGAAAGAAACAGTGGCTACAATTACTATTGAGAAATTGAATATAAATAAATTACTTAGAACCGGATCTAGGATAGTAGACACTGAACACATTAGCTATTATTGTTGGTAGTGAAATTGTCAGTATTTGCAATCACTAATGGAAATTTTTGAATTGCACGAGAGAACAGATTTTTTAAAGCAATTTAAAAATAGTTGTGCTTTCCTTCATGAAGTATTTATTGAATACTCTGTATATACTAGAAAGTGCTACCTTCAAGAAATTTAATAATGAACAAGACACATACGGCTCTTGCCATCATCAAGCTTACAGTCTGTGGGAGACAGACATTAAGGAAGCGATTGCAATAAGTAAAGGAAAATATAAGTGGAGAAGTAAGTACAGAGTGTTATGGGAGAACACAAGGTGGGCTTAATTCTAGTCTGTGTTAGAGTTCTTTTTAGGAGGGGTGAAAATTGAAGATGAACATGGTAGAATTTTCCAGACCTAACAGTCATATGGGTCATGAGTATGGAGTCTAGATTAAGATTGCCTAATTTACCAGCCTGGTTCAGTGGGATGCAAGATAGGTTCCCTTGGGTAAACTGTTTAACTTCTCTGTGCTTGCCTCAGTTTCTTCATTTGTGAAGTGGAGAAAGGATAGTACAGACCTATCATAAGGTTGTTCTGGGGGACTAAAAGATATGCTTTATCGAAAACTCAGAACTGCCTTTTGACATTTTATGTACCTAGTGAATGCTGGCCATATTATCAGAGAGGATTCAGCTTATATAAAGTCCTAATAACAACGGTATGATCAATGGAAGGGCAGAAAGTGCCTGAATTTATTTCTTACATGTAAATATGCCATGATGGTATGTTGCAAAGTTTCTTCAGCTTTCATCCCCTGCCCCTGTAAGTGGTTAACAGCTTTCTTTTGTGTTTACATGAGTTTGATCTTCAGAACATTAAGTCAGAATATCAAGGTGAACATACTTATATTTTTCCTTGATGTGTTAATAAAAATGGCATTTTGTGAGAGCAAAAAATAACCCAGTCCAGTTGCTGGAGTCAGGTAAATTTTAAGTGGGATTGAATGAATTGAAAATGAAGCATTCTACCAGTGTTCTTGGAAAGTTTGTGGAACAAAGTCTGCTTTACCAATGTGAACAGCTTAGCCATTTTCTCTGCATGTTGCCCTCCTCCCCACATGACTCAGTAACATAGTTACATTTATTGGTTGTTTACTTACTTTTAATGCCCTTCATTCCACTAAGGTTTGTGAGGGGTGAGAAAGGGAGCTCAGAATGCATGGTTTGAATTGAAAAGAGACGTTGTGTGGTCAGAATGAGGATGAGTGGAGAAATTGTAGGGAAGTTTTGGTTTTGAACAGCCTGTTGATTGTGCCTTTTTATTAAATGAAAACACTAAAGAATGATTTAATTTGGTGAAACTGTTAAGTTGTTATTATCCTGCTCATTGATGGAATCTGATAAACTTCAATGCTTTTTTTTTTTAAACTGCAAAATTTCTAAATATAACATTTTCTGTTGATTCAGTACAAGCTGTCATGTTTTGTTAGGGTTCAAAAAATAGCAGTTCTAAAAATTATTTTCAAAAGGTATTAGATATCCTCAGGTGAAAACCTATATGTTAATAAAAATTAAAAATTGTTTTACAAGTATATATTTTACTTATTCCGACATGTGCCATTTAATTGTATTCTCTGTAGTGACCTTATTTATAACCAGTTGGAATTCATGTTCTTAAGAGGTGTTTTTTGTTTTGTTTTCTTTTCTCTCTCTCTTTTTTTTTTACAGTGGTCTTAATTTCACTATTCTGTATTGGATATTTTTTGTCAAATGGCCAGTCCCATGATGTGTGAACTTTGACTCAGACTTTGAAGACCCCTGAATTTAATTGGCAGTCTAATATTACTCAGCTCACAATACAGAATTTAAACAGTATATTATGGGAAAAAAAATAAGGGTAGTGGATAAAGGAGCAGCATTAACTTTTTAGCAGTTTCTAAGCTAATAGTTTTGCTTTGATTTTTTTGTTGTTGTTTTTTCCTTTATATTGTAGTCTAATATAACTGTTTCCACACTGTAACAAAGTTTTATAAGATTTTTATAGAATTTTATATTAGTTTATTGGTTTTACATATTTTAATGGGAGGGTAATTCATATTTAGGGGGAAATGGGCCAGTGTTACCTAAGGAGCTGCTGTCTGTCAAACATAATATCAAATTCTCTGTTGATTGTTTCTATAGTACCTGTTTGAAATACTACCCCATTTTTAATGCTCACTTTTTCTATTTATAAATTGTTTTTCAGACAAAGGACAGATAAAGAAAAGCTGATTAATTTATCGTAATTTCTATTTGGCAGCTATTATAATAATCATATTTATTTGCATCAATTAGTAAGACAGGTCACTGATTATGAATTGACAATTTTAACATAGTAGTGGGTAATAGAAATTAAGACACCTATATAATAGATCATTTCCTTTTGATTTGTCGATTTTTTTTTTTTTTTTTTTTTACTTACTAGCTCTTCCTTGCTACTTTATTAGCTATTGGAGCTAGGATGCTTAAAGATTATTGTCATAAAGACAACTACAATTTTTTTTTTCTATTAAAAGTCAGGCAAGTGAAAATGCTGTCTCTGCCCAATGGCAGCCAACATTGATTTCCTTACTTGTAAATGACTGTTTTGCCTAGGGAATTAATATTTAAAAATCTAGGAAAACTGTATTATCTTATAATAAATAAATTTATATTTTTCTATACCAATTTTTATTGGTATATTTCTATACCAATTTTATATTTTTCTATACCAATTTTTAACTAAAAGAATTAAAATGCGTAAAAGCATTATTTAAAGGCTTAGAAATTCAGATGTCTAATAAGATTATTAAAGGTAAAAAGTTTTACACATCTTTCCAATGTCAGTTAGCTGGGCTTTAACAGTATAGAGTTCTATTTCAGTTAAAGTGTGACTTGTCAATGCCCATACAATTCTTTGGCCACACACAAATTCTGAGCTCTATTAAGGCTGGAAAGGATAATTCACATTTCTGCCTCGAAAGGGTCTTCTGCTAAAAGATAATGAGTCTCTGAGATCGCAGTTTTCTTGGTTGCTTGGACTCAGGGCAGGTCCTGTGTTTTTCCTGGTGCCTGGTTCTACTCAGACTTCTTGGCTTTTTCACTCAGTATTTTAGGGGACTGATTTGGTTTCCCTTCAGGTTTTGTTACCTGTTTCTCGTGGGAGTCATGCTGCAACAACGTGTCCCTCCTCATTTGCCCAACGGGTTTTCACTGGGGAGCTCCATGACTGTTAGGTGCCCTGGTTCCGTCCTCTCCAGTGGCTCTTTGATGCTCCTATTACAAATTTGGAGTCATTTCACAGCCATCTAATGGACACATCTTTTGGGTTCAGGAAAACATGATACCCTTTTAGAGACACTCTTGATGAATTTCAAGGTGAGCAGCTTTGTGAGGGATCCCTATGTTTTATAGACTACATGATAATAACACACTTAAAATGATGTAAATAGAGTTTGGTTTTACTCATGAAATCTTAAAGTATAAGCCACTTAATGCAGACTACCAATAGTTCTCAAAGACCAAATGAAATCAGACAGAAGTACTATTTTGCACATCTGTCAGAGATAGATTTTTTACATCATAGTTTTTTATTCCCCCTTTGGAACAAAATGTAGACAATATAACTTGTCATTAAACAGTAATAGAGAGTGATTTTTTAAGTCTTACATAACTTGAGAGATGAAAGGGGAACATTAAAAGAACTATTTGTAGTGATCATCGTCATTTTAATAAAGTATTGTGAAGAATATACGGTCTCAGATCTGGGGTCTTGTACCCTGCTTGTATGTATGTGTGTATGTGTATATGTATGTGTGTATGTGTATATGTATGTGTGTATGTGTATATGTATGTATATAAAATGAGGATGAAAGGAATGAGCAAGTGTGAGACTGAGAGAGCCGGAGAAAAAGAGAAAGAGAGGTGCCAACTTGGAGACAAATACAGAAAGTGATGAAAAATAAGAGGGAGTGCCTTTATTAAAATACCATGAATTCTTCACAGAAGTGATATGCTTCCAGTGGAAAGGATAACCCTACTTGCCTTCACACATAGACGTTATCATAGAACCAAGATCCTACCCCAAAGAGCTTATGGAGCTTATTTTAGGTTCATTGGAATAGTTACTAAAATGGTTGGGGGCAGTGAAAAGGGACTCTGCTAATTTATAAGACTTTTTGATAAAACTGATATGTAGCCCAGACCACAATCCTTTTAGGAAAACAAATCCAGGAATGTTTAGTTTTTAAAATCAGGTCTTAAAATTAACTATGATTTTTCTAATTTGGTTTTTATTTATATTAAACAGAGTCTTTGCTTCTTTTTCATTTTGGTACTGAAGATAATAGATAAGAATCATGGGGTTCTTTCTGGCATGCACCAGGAAGTTCTTTATCCCATTAAATAACGCAGATCTATTTCAAGACCTTTTGAAATAGATTTCTTGGCATCTTGCTCTCTCCTAAAGTTGGTGAACCTTTTCATCCAGGTTTTTCAAAGTTGTACTTCAACAAACAGAACTCATGGGCAACCTTACCCACACATTCTTGAGTATGAGCAAAAAGGAAAAAAATCACTTATATCGATCATCAAACTGATGCTTCTTTTGATAGGACACAATGGTGGTAATGCTTTAAAGCAAAGAAAGTGCTATAGAAAAAAAAAACATTGAATTTTGAATATACTAAACATAACCCATAAGTTTAGTCATCTTCATTGAAACATTGGTTAAAAATAAATTAAACCTATGAATTAAGATTCTGTACCTCTGTAATGTTTGCTTTTCCCATGTATGTGATTCTTTGTCTAAAAAGCACGTCTTACTATCTTTTTTCTCTCTTCCCGATGCATATGTTACATGCTCTGACAAGTCCTTCAGTATAGAAAAAGAATGAAAACTCATTTAATGTAGCTTTTTCTTAATTTGTTTGATGAGAGAAACTTTGTTAAAATACCCATTTACTGGGGCGCCTGGGTGGCTCAGTGGCTTAAAGCCTCTGCCTTCGGCTCAGGTCATGATCCCAGTCCTGGGATCGAGCCCCAGTCCTGGGATCGAGCCCCGCATCAGGCTCTCTGCTCAGCGGGGAGCCTGCTTCCTCCTCTCTCTCTGCCTGCCTCTCTGCCTACTTGTGATCTCTGTCTCTCAAATAAATAAATAAAATCTTTTAAAAAAATACCCATTTACTGAATACAATACTGAGAATGCCTATGTAAAGAGAATCTAGAATGTGAGGGTGTACCACTCTTGACTCACCCAAAGCCAGTAACAGAAAAATATTATAGTAAGTAAGTATGAGTTAGTTATTAATTTAAATAGCAAGTCTTCCTAGTGTTGTGGAAGTAACACCTTGATTATGGATATAGAAAACTCTGGCATGTGGTTTACCCTTCCTGAGCCAGTGTCCTCATGAGTAGCCTATAAGACTGATATGCAGCAGCTGTAACCAGTATGCCTGTGGTGGTTGTTGATAGCCTGCGTCCATTTGAATTGTTTGGTGCCATGTTATACTTCCTAGTAAGATATTTAATTATCATACTTAATCATAGATTGCTGTATTAAATGAAATAAAATATTATATATAATATTGTCAGAGCAACATCTACAAATATAACGTGTTGGTTTCTTTCTGAGATGCATTTATTTATAGGAAAATTAGGATAAACAAATTTTCCATTACTAAAAAATTTTGTATCAAACAGATACATTTTGGTAAGATCATTTATGGTGTTAAATATTCACCTTGAAACACTGTATTGTGGTTATATTGTTCAAAATATTAAAACAGCATTGTAATCCGTTTCCTACATACAAATTGTTATTCACCATTTACATTTATTATTCGATTTAATTGGACCTTGAGATGGGGGTTTCAAAATTTTTATTTCAAAAATACTTTTTCTGGCACCTACCACTAAATTTCCAATTATTTTCTTAAATGTCACATGAAGTTTCTCTTTTTATATGAGTGGAATATTACAGAAAATGATGTCAAGGACCAACTATGAACCACTTTACTATAATTTGGATATTAAGGAGATGCTAAAAATCACCAGTGTACCACTTGTTCTTCACTAATATTTCTGTTCAGTAAATTTACTCAAATACAACACACATAGAATTATCAAGGCATTGTATGCATTTTTGATATGTGAGAGAAATTTTACCTGTAATAGCCAAAATATTGTGCTAATGTATGGATCATAACTATGGTTTGTGGATATTATGAGAACAGTATATAGTGATGGTAACTGCAAACATTCATGGTAATATATTTGCAATAATCTGTGATTAATTTATTGGCATGATACATGAAAAATAACCATGACTTGGATTTTTTATTCAATTTGCTCATGATACAAGAGTAAAAGAAATTAAACTATGTGGATTTAAGCTATACAAAGCTTAAAAAAGCTTTTGTTTGGTTGACAATGTTGACCATGTTGAACTATCAATTATTAGGTAACCTGAACTTAATAGTAAGAGTATCTAGAAGATCTCCCTGCTATATTCATTCTGTGAGTTCCTTGATACATGTTTTTTTTTTTTTAAGGTTTTATCTATTTATTTGACAGACAGAGATCACAGGTAGGCAGCGAGGCAGCCAGAGAGAGAGGAAGGGGAGCAGGCTTCCTGCTGAGCAGAGAGCCCGATGCGGGGCTTGATCCTAGGCACCCTGGGATCAAGACCTGAGCCGAAGGCAGAGGCTTTATTTAACCCACTGAGCCACCCAGGCACCCCTCCTTGATACATGTGTTTTCAAACTTTCTTTCCCTTGTATTTAATATTTTAGCAAATACTACTTTATTTTCTAAGGACTATAACAAGTAGAAGGATAGGATACCAATAGAATACAAGTTAGAGATCTTAAAAATGTTATAATATTTCTCCATTGCACCTGGTTTAAATGTGTATCATTTTTACTCATCATGGAGTAATTGCCTCAGCATTTTTGGTGTTTCACTAAAATTTCACCTTAATTTGTCAAATTATATAAGAATTATAAATTTAGCTTCAAATATTTTATTCAGTATGCCTCCCTGTATAATTTTTTGGTGTTCAGATTCTGGGTTAAAAAAAAAAAAAAAGGAAAGTCTTGCCACAGTGGTTGCACAGGCTAAGGGAGTAGTGGCCCCATAATAATGTCTTGTATGAAGGAAACAATGCTTCATGTGGCTTTATCTCTGATGTTAATTTCATATCAGGCTTTTGATACTTCTGTTACCTTCCTAAACTTTTTTAAGATCATTAAAAAAATTATAAACATACCTAAATGGTTTACCTTGTTACAGTTCAGTAAATAGTCATTGAACAGGTACTAAATGCAAAACTTTTTAAGGCAACATTTGGGGCAAAAAATATCTTCCCTCAACAGCCTTCGTTTGAACAGTAGAAAAGTTCATGTAAACATCACAGGGCTATGTAATACAATAACTGTAGTAGATACACACAAAATCTTGGGGAGCTCAAAGAAGGGAAAAGGGCATTTGAACCATGGAGATGAAAGAGGATTATCCAAAGATGCTGGTTTTGAACCAGGTCCTTCAGGTTTTGTAGGCTCTTGGAGCACCTGGCATAAGATTGAATGATTGAGCATTGGCATGCCAAACCATATAATCATGCTCAAGATTGGATGTGGCAAGAATCTTGTGGGACTGCCATACAGGGTATAAAACAGGTAAGAGGAGGACAGGTTAGAGAGGGCCCTGAACTTCAGGATTGGCTGTTATTCTGTAGGCAATGGAAAAGCTTTGATGTTTGGGTTTGGTGCAGGGATTGGATGATGGGCTTTATGTGAATGTATCTTTTGGTCATGGCACTTTTTAATTTAATAATTTATAACTCTGTAACATCCTCATGTTCCAATGTTAAACATAGTCTTGGTATTCAAGAGATGTTTGTTGAATAAACAAACCTTAAAATCGGACCTTCCATTTACTATGCCATTTGTCTAGCTACTAAGTCTATTGATTCCCATTTCTTTCCCTTGTCTCTAGCTCCTCTTTATCACTCCATACTTCTTTCAGTTCTGGGCTTCCCCCATCCCCCTTCAGCATAACCTCACCCTTGAAGTTTCCCTTGAGGTGTTGTCTGCCTTTTGAATCCTGCTCACTGACTGAGAGAGTCAAGTACTCCCTCCATGATTTCCATTGGAACTTCTTTCCACCTCTTCTTATAGTGTTTCCCCTAGTTATATCGTCTCACTGGATTGTGATGTCACTAGATCGTGAGCGTATCTGCTAAGAATCATTCATCTTTGTTTCCTTATACCAGGCACAATATCAACACTCAAGAAATGCTTGTTGAATTGGGTTAAAATTTCAAGCAATATAGATTTAATGGCAGTTGAACTTACACCTTTTTAATGTAGGATCTGTGTGACACATGACACATATGAATGTTGTGGAAATTACCATTTATCTCTAGGTTCTCATTTTCTCTGTAATATCCTGTAAAGACTGAAGTTTGAACTTCAACTATGCACATGAAGCTAAATGTAATAAATCATAGAAATATATGTAGGGCACAAGTGACCCATGAAGGCAGGTAGATTTCCTGTTCTCTTTGTAATCATACAAACAGAGATATTTTTCTTGACACAAAACCCTGGGTTTATTTTGTGGGATGTTCATTCTAAATCTAAAGGGAAAAAAAATATAAGTGCTGTGTGTGGGTAGAATTTTGAAAACAGTATCTTTTGAAGAATCTTAGTAATATTTTTATATTCTCAGTGAAATATTGATCATCAGTGGCAACATGGCATTAGACCTTTTGTGCTTGTTCCTCTCTTTCTTCCTTCCGTTCTTTCTTTCTATCAGGACTGAGCAGGAAGCTGTGTTGGCAACCAACACGTTGGGTGGGATTCAGGAGGAGGTATACTAGAAAGGGGTGAAAACAAAGATTGCTTTGGTCCTTTTTTAAGGAGGAACACACTAGCCGGTTTATAGAGTGATTTCTCTCTGAGAAGAGTGGCAGCCCAAGAGGAAATTGTCCAGTATGTCAACCAGTCCACTTTGTAGCCCTGCAGACTGTAATCATTTCTGTATTCTTTGCCCTTAATGAAATAATTGTTATATGCTGGAAGTTAGTGATTGCCGTTTTGGATAGAATGAAGGAGTTTTACTTTGGAAAAAATAAATTAGTAATGGAGTGGCGGGGAAGAAAAGACAGAACAGCTTTTCTGTTTTCCGGTTTGGATTCTGCTAGTGGCTTTGCTGCCTTGCCTGCAGTGATGGGTATTGCCAGAACTTAGGGAAAAACAAAGCTAAAATGGCAACATCTCTTAGGAAAATCTGTAAGATTGTAAGAAGGCTGGGTGGTTGTGGGGAGTGTGAGTTGGAGAGCAGATGCCTTTGGTCTGAGTTTCAGTCCTCACAGTCTGTTTGCTTTCTTGCTTTGAAATATTTTTTGTTTCTACCTCCTTGGTTTACAGGGAGCTGGGGAGGCTCGTTTTTGTTGTTGTTTTGAAATGTAAGTTTGCCAACAAGTGAAACAGAAAATAACTGCTGTGACAGACATGTCCCCTAAGACCTTTGCTTCTAAGGGAAACACCTCTGCTTCATGTGAAAAACAGAGGCCCCAGCATTGTAATATCAGATTCTTCTTGTCTGCAGCGCAATATGAAAATGTAAAATTGTCCCTTTGTATTTTTAGCTTTTTTTTTTTTCCTTAAAGGTCATATCAACTTTGAAGTCTTAGAGCAATAGTTTCACTGCTGCCATGATTTCCTTTTTTTTTTTCTTCTTCTTCTTTTTTTAATTCTTAGGGCAGACATTGTGCTAGGACTGAACAGCTGCTTTAAATTCTACTTATGAACGGAAATTTGAGGTTTTTAAAATGCTCTTATTTAATCATGATCAGACCTCCTCTGATTGATGCACTGCTCCTGTTGATTATTTTTGTACTTTTTTTATTAGGCTTCCTTGGCAGTACAGAGCCCTCCTAACTTCGATTCCCTTTAAAAAGGTATATTCGGTGGATTCTGTACTAGCAATTCTTTAAGCAGTGTTGATGGAAGAATTATTTTGTGCATTCAGACAGTCATTCAACAAATAGTTTATGCGTCAGACACCGTGTTATTTCAAGGTACATAAAAGTGAAGAAAATATACATGATCTCTGCCCTCATAAAGTTGTCAATCTAAAGAGTAGGTCTACCTAGTTTTCTATTTTAAAACATATATATATTCTTTTCACAACACATATTATTAGCCTTTATTAATATTATTTCTATATAGGCCTTATCTTAATAAACAAGATACTTTGGTTTTAAATCATGCTACTGTTCATATACTTAACAGCTGTTTATTTGGAGGCCCTCAGAGTTACTGTGGAGATTTAGGTCTATGTAAGATTTTTCAGATTTTGCCCATCAATATACTTATTCTCTTCCACTTACAGATGGTTTTTGGCAGGCATATCTCATAAGGGATAGGTCCCTGGATCAAGCCAGCGGCATTCTCTTTGTTTCCTTTTTGCTCTTCCTGAGAAGAATCGTGGAAACAAAGTTAAGATGCTTCTACTTCCAACTTATATATAAACTGTGCACAAGTTGTGATTCCTGTCCTCAAACTGAAATCCAAATCAAAATGGAGAAAGAGGTAGCAGAAGCAAAAACGTCATTGGTTCAAGCTGGGAATTTTGTTTTAGAACCAGTCTATTAAACTAATCGAGAGAATTCCCTGGGTAGACTACCAGATGCCCTTAGAGACTAGAGCAGTTTTAAAGTTTATCTCTATATGAAATGCACTAAGGGTCATCTCTAAGTAAACTACAAATAACACTTAGGAATTAGGAAATTGTATTGCAAGTAAGTTAAAATTAAACGGCAAATCATTAGAGATATGGATTCTTTTCTGTTGTTTGTGGCAGAATAATCTTTATTATACTAAAAGATTTCTGTTCAGAAGTGTCTTATGACTAATAGTTTAATTTTTTTTTTCTTTAACAGAGAGGAGAGAAATTATTTCAGAGAAGAGATTATGCTGTAGGTAAATAGACTTTTAGGCAAACAGAGTATTGATTTAATGACTGCCAATATTTGGCAACAGGGCTACAGACAATAGATCAGATTTAGAACAGAGGCTACTAATCATGTGTACAGGCTTTTCTGGGACAATTTAGTGTCCAGTATAATGATGAACCATCTAAGTCACCCAAAGGTTTCAAGATTTTGGAATCGAAATTCTATTTTCTGGGCTGTCTTACTCATTCATAAGTGGCAAAAATATATTTGCCAGAATATAAGTCATCTTTTTGGTAGGTTTGCCTTCTCTGAAAGATAGTTTCTGTATTTAATGTGCATAGGAGGTATTTGCAATAGAAACAGTGTAGTGGATTCTGGAGCTAAAGGCGCAGGACTGAATCCTCCCTTGCCACTTACCAGCTGTGTGACTTTGGGCAAGCCACTCTACTTTCCTTCCTTGGCTTCCTCAGCCACAAATAGGGACAGGGACAGCATGATTTGCGGCATTGTGAAGATCAGATAGGTAGGTAGGTCAGTAGGTATGTAGGCAGATATAGACATAAATTTCACTTAGTGGTTTATTAGAGGCTGCATAAGTATTAGCTACATTAATTAATTTCATATTTAAGTAAAAGAATGATAGCAAAAGTGACAGCCGACACTGAGATAGTCTGCAGCAGTTCTAATATCAAACATTCTGTTCACTCTTATATTCACCTTAAACCAAAGGTCACAAATTGATAGATTGGCTATTGGGTTTGCTGCTTTTCTTTTGGTTTTACTGACATTACAATTTTGAACATTTCCCAAAAAGGTCCAAAATGGTTTTTTTCCCCCCTTATAATTGGATGTTTTGGCCATACTGGGCCAGCATTCCCACCTGAAGACCATGAGCCTGTGTAAGGTCACGGCAGCCACTCTAGACTGAGCATCTGTTCTGCAGGCTTCTCGGTGGGCCCGTCACCAGGACCCCCACACAGCACAGGCATCTGCACAGCCACATTCTCTAGTCACTGATATTACCTGGCCAATGCCTTTCTGGATTCCTGTAACTTTCTGCAATCAATACTGATTTCTAGTAGAATTTTTTTTTTATAATGACTCTTTTAGATAAAATATTAAAATGGATGACTTAGGGAGCATGGTTCTCTCTGTATATAAATTCCTGAAATATAAACAAAACATTTGAAAGATGGGATCAAAGATAGCAGAAGCTTAGTATATAATAAATCTTTACTCCTAGAAATATCATTAGCAAAGACTCGGATTCATTACCTGAGATGAATTATAAGAGAAATTTTTATTTGAGTTTTTGGTTAATCCTAAGAGTTTGATGATGACCGATCTTTGGTATTTTAATTGATAATTTAAGAATTGGTATTAGTCCTTTCTTTGTAGTAGAAGGTTATGTGACACTTAGAGGAAAGAGAGGATGTTAAAATTGCATGCCTGTGTTACCCCAAATTAGAAATCTCTAGGAACCATATGCTTTGAAATACTTTGAGTAAGGAAAAAAGTTCTAGATAAAAGAACCTAAAAACTCATTAGGAAATGGAAAAATAGAAAGTCAAGGAAAGTAATAGAGTTGTATTATTAGTAGGCATAAAATATGCACATAATGTGTTCATATGACTGCCTATGTTTATATTAAACATAAATGCTTGAGAATGGCTTAAAAGAAGAATAATGAAAGAGTAATCACTTTGGCTCTACCACCAGTCATAGACTATAACTCATTTAACTTATTATCGGTTTTTATAGTATTATCTTTAAAGATGAAGGAAAGTGTACTATATAATTTATAAAATAGTCTATCAATTACCATATCATGAGGAATTATCCACAATTAATAGATGTCCAATTAATTGGTTCTCATGGAACCAATACTACTATAATTTCTATTTTCCAACATTTTGTACTCTCACCTTAGACCAATGCAATTCTGGTGCTTACCATCATATACACCATAATATAAGTATTAGGAAATCATACCCATTGTTGTCAAGAAGAATAAAATACCAGCATTGGAAAGAACCATAATGGTCAACTAGTCCAAACTTTTAGAGATATGTGTGAATCTTCTCTATAGTATTTCTGATACATGATCTGTCTTCTGTTTGGACTTAAAGTGTTGTGAATCTCATTATCTCAAGAGACAATTCTTTTTTTGGTGGCTCTGACAGTTAGAAGGTTCTTTTTAACACTGAGCCTAAATGTAGCTTCTCTTAATGTCTGCTTTTAACTCTTATTTTCTTGTCAATATCTGTAAATCTTTTGTATATTATATAGCTTCATAAGTATTTGTTTATTTACTAGCTTTCTCAGTATAGCTTTCTCATGCTGGAATATAGTAGACACTCAATAAATATTAAATGAATGAATAGTTCTCATTCTGGTTCTGTCTACTAAAATAAATCTTTAAAAAATAGGACATAGCTGAAGGTTACCTTTCAATGGTTTTCTTTGATCTGTATAGTGAGCTAGGTGTGCCATCCAAAGCATGTGTGCACATGCACACACATCCATCTATGAAATGTTAGAAATTAACACTTTTTTGTAGATACTCAAAAATCCCTAATAGAAATTCCATAGAGACAGAAATTAATACACAAGTTGGTAAAGCGTTTAAGACCTGAACTTCTGTGGTGGCTCCTAGAATGAGACCCCTGTTAACACTGAAGTGGGAATTCTAAAGATTTTTTTTTTTTTAGGATTTTATTTATTTATTTGACAAAAAGATAGAAAACACAAGTAGGCAGAATGACAGGCAGAGAGAGAGAGAGAAGAAGGCTTTCCATGGAGCGGGAAGCCCAATGTGGGGCTCAATCCCAGGACCCTGAGATCATGACCTGAGCTGAAGGCAGACACTTAACTGGTTGAGCTACCCAGGCGCCCCTGAAGTGGAAATTCTAATAATGTATTCCTTGGGTTTCCAAGAATCAGGAAGGCTACCTAGGTTATTATTTTTTTTTTAATAAAACCTATTTTACCTAGTGTTGGCAATTAAAAAGGACATTGCTCACACTGAGGTTCAACAGACAATGTAATTTAAATGGATTTCCCCTTAGATTATAGTTCTTCACTGTTTCTTATATTTACCCGTAGTACCTCCAAAATATGAATAAGGGTTTACATTTCTTGACAGTACTGTGACAGCAGTGCTTATTAATTCTGAATAGTTTCTAAATACTCCATGAGCTGAGGGGATATAGTCCATATGGCAAGTAATTGGTGGTGTTTAAACTATCTTGACATCACTCTATTTTGAAGTGGCTATTATCTCAGTCTGCTTTTTGGTGGTAGCCAGCTGAAATCTACCTGGAACTGCACATTTTCGATTGATTTTCTTTTGCCAAAGGATTGACGGAGCATTCTAACTCAATTGTTTTCTCTTGGCATGTTTGTTTTAAAACATTTATAGAAATACAAAATGTTTTTAGGTGAACTACATGGTCATTTTGAGAATGGATGTAGAGATTATTGATTATTGATGATAATGTAGAGGCAAAGAACAATATTAATCAACTCTTAGTAGCTAAATAATTACGTAGACTGAGAAAGAAATTCTATTTTTTTTCCTTTCACTCTTGTGATGGTTTGATTTTTTGAAAATTATTCTTTTGGGGTTTATCTTCAGGTTCGCAGTCAGATGGCTGTAAAAAGTGCTAGCTATCACCGTGCTCCTATAGGAATCCATGACGCTCAGCTAGGTTAGATACATGTGACAGGAAATGTTCAGCCACATATGACTATGTGTCAAGAATACTAAATATTCTTGGGCACCTGAGGGGCTCAGTTGTTAAGTGGCTGCCTTCAGCTCAGGTCATGATTCTAGAGTCCTGGGATCGAGCCCTGCATCAGGCTCCCTGCTCAGCTGGGGAGTCTGCTTCTCCTTCTCCCACTCCCCTAGCTTCTGTTCCTGCTCTCTCTGTCTCTCTGTCAGGTAATAAATAAAATCTTTAAAAAAAAAAAAAGCTAGGTATCAATCTAAAGCAAACTGAGCTCCTTACAATACCAAGTGCAGCAAGTCCAGTGATACAAGGCACCTGTGTTCTATGTTTATTTTGTACAATAGAAACCCATTTCTTTGTTTGGAAGTCTTTTTTTTTTTTTTTTAAAGATTTTATTTATTTGACAGAGAGAGATCACAAGCAGACAGAGAGGCAGGCAGAGAAAGAGAGAGAGAGAGGGAGGGAGGGAAGCAGGCTCCCTGCCGAGCAGAGAGCCCGATGCGGGACTCGATCCCAGGACCCTGAGATCATGACCCGAGCCGAAGGCAGTGGCCTAACCCACTGAGCCACCCAGGCACCCCTTTGTTTGGAAGTCTTAAGTCCTACACATAGAATGGGAAAATTGTTTATGTGAATAGCAATTTCTTTAAAAAAAAAAAAAAGATTTTATTTATTTATTTGACAGAGATCACAAGTAGGCAGAGAGGCAGGCATAGAGAGAGGGAGAAGCAGGCTCCCTGCTGAGCAGAGAGCCCAATTTGGGGCTCGATCCCAGGACCCTGAGATCATGACCTGAGCCAAAGGCAGAGGCTTTAACCCACTGAGCCACCCAGGCGCCCCGTGAATAGCAATTTCTAATGAAACTTTCACAGTGACTGAATCTTATAAAACATGTCCTACTCGCCTTTATCCTAAGGGGATTCAGCTTACCCTCAAGATGCAGGTGGAAGGAACATATTTTATAAAAGTTGTTTAGCAGTAAATGTCATACAGCAAAAGCCATATTCTGAATTTCTAGCAATGGGATGAAATTTTAGTATGTCAGTAGTAGAAAGACTGCTAGCATAGCTCTAGATGTCACTCAATAGTGACTTCTTTTAACTCAAATTGAAATTAAAATTATTTGAAGGTCCCAGATGCTGCAATGCCACATAGTAAGTAGAACTTGATTACTCACTTTTCCAGCAAGATTCAGAAATCTGAGCCTTGTGCAGTGAGTTCTAAATCTTATTTTTTTATTCAAAAATAAAAATTTTGGCTGTATAGAAATATTAAAATAACTCTTGGCTCTTTTTCATAGGTCCAAATATATTAAACACAGATGGCTTCTCATAGCTAATTAGATTGTGTCATATCCTAACCTTAACTATGCTTTACACTTGAGTGGTTTAAATTAGATTCAGTTCAATTCAATTGAATTCCAAATAACAACAATATGAATAGATAACATTTATTAAGTACGTATAATGTGTTTGGTACAATGCTGCATGCTTTTATTGGTATTCATTCACTTCCCTCAAAATGTACAAATAATGCATTATTTATCTTTCCTCTAGTGAGAAAACAGGGACTCAGAGAGGTTAAGTAACATGGTCAAAGTCACAGAGCTAGGAAATAGCGTAAGTAAGACTCAGCCCAGGTTTGTCTACTCCGGGCACATGCTTGGAACTGTTACCCTCCTATCTCCAGTTTGGTTTATTATGCCCTGTGCTAGACCGTGCATGAGATTGAAAAATGAAGGAAATTGTTTGTGGTTCAAAGAGTTTACAATCTAAAGTCAGTAGCTCGCCGAGAACCCATGAGGTTCAAAATCCAAAGTGAGTAAATTCACTTCAATTTTAGTTAAAAAGTCTCTTCTGGATATAGGAGTCTGTTAGATGGGTTTCAGCAATGGAGATAAAGACCAGGATGTGAGGTTTCTGTATTTAAATCTAGGACTTTCAAGGAGATTACTTACTGCAGTACAAAAGTTGTGCTTAATTTAAACTAAGATAAAAATGAATCACTGTGAACTACTAGCGCAGATTTTAGAAACAGTTCTTTAATTAGTAATGATAATAGTAATTGATTGTTAAAATATCTGGGTCCTTTGGAATCAATAAGCTGCCGTGCTTCCACGCTTGCATTTACATAGTTCATGGTTCTGTTATTGCCCAAATGTCTGCGCCTCGTTCCTCTGACTCATTTCTTTGTTCTCCACCATTGTAGAGCCTAAATATTTTTAAAGGACTAACAATTGAAACAGTTGCTCCTGATACATACACCTCAAGGAAACACTGAGTTCTAAATTGGTTTAAAGCTACTTGTCCAGGCAAATCAATGTCGATTTAACGAAGCCTGTGCTGAATTGACCTAAATCAATTCAAACTACTATCATAAGTGGAACAAATCTTAAAATATTTTATGGGAGGGGCGCCTGGGTGGCTCAGTGGGTTAAAGCCTCTGCCTTCCGCTCGGGTCATGATCTCAGGGTCCTGGGATCGAGCCCCGCATTGGGCTCTCTGCTCCGCGGGGAGCCTGCTTCCTCCTCTCTCTCTGCCTGCCTCTCTGCCTACTTGTGATTTCTCTCTGTCAAATAAATAAAATCTTTAAAAAAAAAAAAGAATCTTAAAAATATTTTATGGGATAGTAATAACTGAGGATCATGCTCTACTTTTGTAATCATGGAAATGTTTTTGTAAACAAACTACCAAGAAAAAGGAAATGTTAGAATACCGTCAGCTTATCCATTCTGCTTCCACTCTATTTTTTTTCAAAGTTGATTATATAGCTAATACCAGCAATAGTTGCTATCACAGGAAATGGATTAATCTTGAGTCCTGAAGATGGAATTAACACCTGGTGATAATTATTTTGGAGATTATCCTGCAAATTACTTCCAAAGATTGGGGATCTTTTAGAAGTTTTTGAAGATAACTGGAGGGTAGGTTACTTTCCTAAAAATTTTACCTGTGCCCACAGGATTGATATACTGGATTAAACTCCTCCAGATTGAGCTATGATGACAGGAGGATGACACATATTTTTCTAAACATTTAAATGAAGAAATTAGTAAGAATCAATGTAGAAATTGATAATCTACTACTGAGAAGATAAGGAAGAACAGAACATTATGTGCCCTGGGTGCCTTAGGAATGTGTTGTGATTCTGTACAGTGGTTTTCTTTTAGAACAATCATTAAACATTTGCTTATCATGCTTCCAAAAAGATGATGTTGCAAAGAGTGTGTTTAAAAAAAAAAAAAAAAAACTAATGAAAAAAATGTCAGGAGAAGAAAAAAAGGACATTGACTTAATGTAGGTCTAACCACAATGTTCCATAAAAGCTTGTATCCAAATAAAAGCAACAGAAATGATAAATATACTTCTAACTTTTTGGAGAAAAAATCAGTTTTAAAGCATATATTTAAGTTCCTTCATAAAAAAAGATGTTCCATAATGAAAATGTGATGATATTTGGGTCAGGTCTGGCTCCAAATTCTAGTTCAGTGAGACTTTTATCAAATTATGTAACAGCTCTGAGCCAGTTTCTATAGATAAAATGGAGGCAATAATGTCTACTTTGTAGTTTTAAAAAATAGCTTTATTGAGATTATTATACCAAGCCCATTTAGTATATAATTCACTGATTTCCAGTATATTCACATAGTTGCGCAAGTGTCAGCACAATTTAATTTTAGAATATTTTCATCACTCTAAAAGCCATCTTGTGCCCATCAGTAGTCCCTTCTCATTCTCTTCCATCCCTACTGCACTCCCTGTCCTAGATGACCATGACCTGCTGTATATACAGATCTGTCTGTCCTTGACATTTCATACCCATGGAATCATATATTGTGCGTCCTTTGTGACTGGCTTCCTTCACTTATGTTCATCCATGTTGCAGCATGTAGCAGCATTCATTTTTTAAACCAAACAGTATCGTGTTGCATGGGTATGGCACAGTTTGTTTTTCTGTTCATCAACTGGTAGATGTTTGGGTTGCTTCCACTCCCTTGGCTATTACAAATAACATTGCAATGCATGTTTATGTACAAGTTTTTTGTGGACATATGCTTTCATTTCTCTTAGATGTAAACCTGGAAGGGAGAATTGCTGGGCCCTACGATAACTTTGTGTTTAACTACTTAGAAACTTCCCAAGTTTTCCAAAGCAGCAGCACTATTTTACATTCCTACCAGCAATCCATGATGGTTCTAGTGCTCTACATCCTCTCCAATCCTTGTTATTGTCTGACCTTTCTTATTTTAGCCATTCTAGTGGATGAGAAGGGGTACTATATTGTGGTTTTGGTTTGCATTTTCCTAATGACTAATGATAGTGGATATTTCTTGAATACTTATGGGTGATTTCTGCTATCTTTCTTAAGTACATGTCTATTCAGATATTTTGCCCATTTAAAAAATGGATTGTTGTCTTTTTAGTATAAGAGTTGTACCATAGTTCTTTATAAATTATCTATAAATTTATATAAATATGTATGTATATATATACACATGGGTTGTTAGGAGTCTTTATATATTCTGAATGCAAGTCCCCTATAAAATATATGATTTGCAAGTATTTTTTTCCATTTTTTGTTTTTTTCACTTTCTTCATAGTATTATGTGCAGCACAAAACTAATTTTGAGGAAGTTCAGTTTATCAATTTTTTTCTTTTGTCACTTTTATTTTGGGTGTCAAATCTAAGAATCCATTGCCAAACAAGGTCATGAAGATTTACTCTTGTTTCCCTTTCAAACATTTATGATTTTAGCTCTTACATTTAAGTCTCTAGTCCAATAGAGAGTTGTTACGATGACAAGAAAAAAATACATGCAAAGCATCTAGCTCAGTGATTGGCACATATCAATTAATTAATTGGCAAAATTAATGAGTCATTCATACTTCTCTGAAACCCAAGGGGAAAAAATATGTCCTAGAAAATGTCTTTAGATGCCTCCCACAATACTATTATTCTTACTGCTTTTTGCAAGGAGATGTAAATAAGAGGCATGTATTATCTTGAAAGTATTTCTATAGATATTTGAATCACTATAAGCCTTTATGAATAAGTCATTTAAAATAATAAGAATGCAAAGAGGTGGAAGAAAAACATAAGACAGGACACGTTTGAGCAGATTTAAGATGCAGCTACTCATTTAAGTAAAAAATTTGTAAACGTGAAGACATGTTGTAGTGTAATTAAAATATTCTCTTTGGAAAGTGTATTGATATTGAGAACATTTGGTCTATATATAGTAATCATTTTACTTAGTCTTAAGACATCACAGGTTGGTGCTATCTGTAGTGCTTTAGTTTTCTTTTTAGTAATAATGTTTTGGTGGGCCTTGTAAAACTTGGACAGATTATCTGTAAATATTTCTGGACAGTTCAGTAAGTATTTTAATGAAAGACATGGTGAGAAGGTCATGATGGTAAAAAAGTGAATTTTTAAACATTAGTCCCTTTTGCAATGGTGTATTTTTTTGTCTCTGCGTTCTGTTTCTTCTGTATGATAATTTGACTATGACACAGGCAGGTGTTGGCTTGATAAACTCTGACATGTTCAGATGGTTTCATAAGAACCAAATAGTTATTAGAAGAAAATGACTTGACTATTTCCGAAACTAGGCTGCTACATGCAGCAAGGTGGAGTAGGAAGGACTATTGCTCTAGTACCTGTACCAGCCATGGATACAGGAAGACGTAGGCTCTGAATGCAATGGTAGTTCATAATTCACTCTAAAGAAAGTACATTTTGTATTATAAGTATACATTTCACATTGAATAGAAAAGTATACAGATGGGTAAAAGAATCCTCTTTTACTCCATCTGAAAAAGGATAATCCCTGTAGGTCACTGACAGGGCAGTTTAGAAGAAGGCTTTCAGTGCAGCTGCCGCAGGCTTTGGATAAATAGAGGATTTAATAAAATTCAAATATTTGTCCCAACCTCAAAGGACACACTGAAATAGAACTCACTCTGGAGTTGATATGTTGTCTCCATATAAGTTCTGGTGGCACTTGCCCAGGGATTTCCTGGGGCATTTAATGTGTTCCGCTGACTCTCTAACCAGCGCACTTACGGTAGCTCTCTTTGAGTGGGATTTGGCTTCAGTCCTTTATAAATAATGTCAGCGGAGTATGTAAGAATGACAAACTTGAAAATAGGAAATGCATATTTAAATCTCTGGAACATCTTCCCTACGGTTTGGTGTTCTTGGACACATGAGAGCTAGGTTTTGAGAGGATTCATTAGCTCACTCTAAACTTGCCTTCAGACTTCTGGACCCTATCTCACATTGCTACACACTCAGAATGTGCATGTAGCTGACCCTCTTTGAAGTAAGGATTTTATGGAAACATTCTTTAAAATGTTAAGATACATGCTGGGTTTCAATACACATCCTACTTCAATTATATATGCTTTACTGTCTTTTCAAGGAATAGATCATTTTCTGGAGTCCTTAGAAGAAATAACAATCTTGTGATGGAAAACTGTTGATAATTTTTTGGTAAAAAGGAATCCAAAACAAGTAAGCTTATTTAGCGATTAAAAATGTTTTCAGGGAACTGTGTGTGGATAGTTTAATGGAGAGGAAGCCAGTATTTTCGGAAGTCTTTAAAAGATCTTGCCTCCATAAACATAAAATCATGATAACAAACAAATAAAATGAAACAAAACAAACAAACAAACAAACACAAGAAGAGGAGGGTAAAGGATGTTGGGGAGGAATCTGTCCCCTTTGGAACACAAAGATCTTTCAGTCACGGGGGATTGGAATAGGGTGTTTGGGTAGTGGAAAAAAAAATGTTTTAGCATGTGGTAATGAGGTTAGGGTTAAAAAAAAAAAAATGCAATGGATGATTACTTTTCTCCACCAAGGCTCCTTTATCCTCATAAGCTCAGACAGTGGTCAGCCAGTAAGACACCCCTCCCTGTTTTATCCATCCTTTAACTATGTTCTTTGACAGAACTGGTTTATACAGCTGGGCCTTTGTTAAGCTTCAAGGGAAATACTACGGAACAGCAGAAAATAAAGCAGAGTACCTACAAAACTGGTAAATGGTAAACATTATTGAAGTGTGAGATTCCAGCTTTAAAGTTTTGATTTTTTTTTGATGGGTTTTTCTTTTATGGATTTGTAAAGGGAATACCCTTAAAGTTTTTGTTTTTTTGTACTGACAGATCTTATGGTGATATAGGTAAATGGATTGTGTTAATCAGTGAAATTTCTTATCAACTATATTTTATTAAACAGAATAGGAAAGAACTCAGCTCTAATGCTGACTAAAATTGCAATCTAAAATTAGACATTTCTATGATAGTGACATAATATTTTAAAGAACATCTGCGTCATATGCCCTAAGCTGTAGAACTGATTGAAAAGAGAAAGTAAACAGGAAAACTATTTACTTCAGAAAGTTTATCTATATGACAGACCTTAAATTTTTAATGGAAGTTTGATAGTGACATTACTATTAGACCTGTGTGAAATCTAGTATAAACCTCATAGTGAGATCTTTTTATGTCTTCATACTTATCCCACCTGCATGAGAGTTTGAGGATTTTCTTCTGTACGGTATATGCCATATCCTTTGAATTTTTATTTCAGGGGCAAGAAACGGATAGCCTTTAGGTTACTACTGAATAGTTTGTACCCATTTATAGAAAAGAGCTAATGTTCCTAATCTGTCCACAGTGGCAGTATGAACCATGCTTTTAAAGTTTTTTGGTTTTTTTTTTTTCCTCCTAAAAACAACAGGGAATGTGCTAAAACCAAAGAGATTAATGAGGGGAGAAGATAAACAGTTAAGACGTAAAATGAGTTTAGAGGTCAAGCTAGAAAAATAAGAAAGCTTATGGATTTAATTCATATTCATCCAAGCAAAGAAGCTTTGGCATGAAAGGAACCAAGAAGAGGCTCAGCATTCTTATAACATCAGCCATAGCTGCATCCCGCTGTTTTGGAGTTTGGGTTGATAGATGCTCATCGTCTTTGGCACTGCACCCTTTTGGACTTTTCATGATTATAATGGCAAATTCTTCATTTTGTCGGGAGGTTCAGAAAATTGGTCTGTGCCTAGGATGCCTGTCTCTCTCATCAAAGCTGTTTGTCCTAAGAAAGATTTTTGCCCTGTATATATGTTCTTTGCTGTCTATTTTGAATATAACATAAATATTTTCTACTTCGTTCATTTTTCAACAGCTGTTGTAGGAACACGCTGTAACCAAATCTGTATGGGGCATGGAAAGAAAGAATCCCCTAAGTTGGCCCCAGTTTATCAGTGTATAAACTTTTCCTTGTCAGGGTTATCTGGATTCCAAAGAGGGTAAGGGTCATAATATTTTTCCTCATTGGACGGCTCAGACAGTCATTCTCAACAAATCTGACACTGACGTTCAGTATTCCTTTTAGCTGTGAGCCTCCTCTCTCATTTCTGCTGGGGAAAAAACACACACACACACACTATTCTCCAGAGGTTTGCTTTTGAAGGCTTAACTTGCTTGATTTCACAATGACCTTTGAAAACAAAAGAAATTAAAACTAGATTGGTTACTTAATAATTTTTGTCATCATTATTAGATCCTAAATAAATTAAACATGCCACAGATTTTATTTCAAGACATACACCATGCTAAGAATAAGTCACTTTTGGTTATGGACCAATTTGCTATTTATTTAGACTTAGCCAGTAATGTGAGAGGGGAGAGAGAGTGTGTGAGTTGGGGGTGGGCACTTTAGGAGGAAGCTCAGATAAGGACATAGGAGGGAGGGAGAGAGCGACAGAGGCTCAAAATAAGTACTTAAGGATATTATTTTGGAAAATAAAATTTTGTATCTTATTTGCAGCTCTGCCATAGGGAGATTCTCCTGGGAGAGTCAAACTGACCAAGTCATTAAAATAAGTGATATGATATTTTACAGAGAGGGATTAATATCATTAAGCCTAAATAGATATTCTTTCCTAGTTAAAACTGTTTTCTTTTTTTTTTTAATTTTTGCATGTACACCTCACCCGACTAGTGATGTTCGTGAGTGAAAATCTATCTTCTTTCACTGTGATTAGGGTGAAATATTTTTATAGGTGATCATAAACACGCCCACATCTATGTGCACGTGTGAACATACGTAGACGCTCATATCCTCCTGAGAACAACATGAAAAAAATTGAGTGGCATTATTTCAGAAAGCAATAACTAAGAGATTAGTGCTACTCACTATAGTAGTAATATGTAGGAATTACATTTCCTTTGGCTTTTTTTTTTCCCCTTTACTTTTTATGAGCTAACAATTTGGGAGGAGTTTGCTTCTACTGTTTAAATTTTTTTTTTCAAAATATATGAAACTTTCAACCAGTCATTTTGAATTACAGTAAATGAGAGTCATTAGCATACAATTATGATTAAGATTGTGCCGTTCAATCTTTAACAGAGAGGTTTCATAAGAAAAGAAAGACTATTAATTTCTATTATCATATTACTAGACAGTAAAAGTCTTCTCCTCCTGGCACCTCTTCTTCCTCTCTGTCTCTCTGCTTCTTCCTCTTTCTCTGTCTCTGTCTCTCTCTCTCTCTCCCCCATGCACGCGCGCGCGCGCGCGCGCGCGCACACACACACACACACACACACACACACACACTTGCACTTATGCACAAGACACAGATACTTCTCAAACTTCCCTGAAATGTTCATTCAAGGACAGAACAATAGAAATAGAATTCATCCTTGTTTCATTACAGATTATTCTGATAGCAGAAAAGATGGTCCCTTTCCAGGGATCCTACAGACAATTTTTAAAGATACTTCTTTAGCAATCTGGAGAATAGATATGCATTTCATGCAATATTCTTTCACTGTTCTATCCAGCTGTCTCTAACCCGAAATTTATACATGTGGCAACCATGTGTCTCAGGAAAGTCTAAAAGGCTTCTGATTTTTTAAACTTTATTTCTTTCACTCAGAAGCACACAACATCTTGTTCAACCACTTGTCCCAACTTTTGGTTCGGGAAAGTGTACTCATATTAAATGCAGGTTTTTGTTTTTTTTTTTAATTGTTACTTCTTATTAAACTCTTAATAAAAAGCTTTATAGCGTGTATTAGAAGAGATAGTTTTTGCTAATCCCCAGATTTTTTCCCTCCAGTCTTCTGTCTGTCCCAGGAACGGAATATGTAACTCCTCAGTGCTCAGCTTCCAGACTCACAAGGAGCCGAGCATCTGGGGAGACTCAGGAGGTGAGCACTTTCACGCTGACTCAGGGACCAGCCGTATGACTCCAGTCTGGCGCTGTCACGCCTGGTTATGGAAAGGCAAGAACAATGCCTCCCTTGAGAAGGGGGAAAAAAGTCTAGTGCAGTCACAATTTTGATGTAAAATTTAAATCATCCCTCCACATCCTGTGGACTTGGAGCTGTCAGAAAGGGAAACCCATAACTCAAATGGAAAAAAAGCTTTTTATTCCCTCAAAAAGTATAGCCTTTCTAGCTGTAAAAACAAGTTTTAGAACCACAAATCCTAATGCTAGATTATTCAAAGTGATTCAGAAATAATCAGAACAAAAGGACTTTGACACTTTTAACCTGTCAACGGCTGAAGGTTGAATGCTTTTTTTCTGTTTGTTTCTGATTAACGAGAAATGTATTGTGATACACAAATTATATAATTCACAACAAATTGCTATTTATGGTTTTGTATTGTTTTCTTCCAAACTTCTGTAATTGGTCATTTTGTCTACAACTTAAAAGAAATTCCTCTTCAACGTTTAAAAGTTTTAATCATTTTTTATGTTTTCTTCAGGTAGTTTTGGTTGAAATTTAGTGTATTTGACAAAAGGATTCTGTGATCAAGTGGCTAATAACCCAGGTTGAGGTGTTTCTATTTTTGAGTCAAGAAATAAAATTATAATAATGATTAAACAAATCAAAGTTAGGATATTTTTCTAAGTGGAAAGTGCTCTTTGTTATATTCTTGAGTTGTAAATCATGAGTAAACTTTCAGTAATGTTTTTCAAAAAAATACAGAAATCTGTAAAAACTTTTACTAGTTCTTCTCTTTATGAAAGTGACTTTGTACTTAAGAATCATAAATGTTCTTGTAACCAGTTTTCCTTCAGTCTTGTCAGACTGAGAATGAACACTAACTTTTCTAACTATTAGGATATCATGGAATGATTACAGTAGAGTTTAATTAAATTTAATACTCTTTCTACCTTTTTATTTATCAGGAGTGCTATTGTTTTAGGCACTTAGTAAGTGTGGATTAATGTTAAAATAACATAATAAAACATAAAGATGAGAAGTTTCAGCTGACAGAATCCTTTGTTTAGATAAATTTTGGCTTTAGAACCGAGCTATTAGGTTACTCATAATAAAGCAATCTTTTTATTTAGGAAATTTTCTGAGAGTCTTCATCCAGTGACACATGGTCTAATTTTGGAGTGAATTTTCAGTGATTTGCAATTATTATTGAAATAGAGAAGAAAGTAGAAAAAGAATAGAATTTTGAGTTCTGAATCATTGTAGGATGGAATTTGGCTGTCATAAGCTGTTTCTAAATGCTTACCTCTCTTGTTTAGAAAACAAAACAATGCACTTTTAAAGTTACTTTTATTGCTTACTTTAAGCACATTAATTCAAGCACTTTTGAAATATCCTGTGTACAACTCATAAAGAGTCACTGATTCCTTTCTGGTACTAAAAAGAAATAAATTCTATTTCTAAGTCTTCTCTAACTTCTGACTTTAAAAAATTTTTATTTTTCACCTCTTTTGCAAAGATCCCAGTACTGCCTCATTTTTTGCTTGTTCTTATTCTTCTCTCCATCTCTGGCTCTTTGGTGGGCTAAGCAAGGCTGGAGAAAGCTATTTAGTAAGGGTGAGAGGCCAGTAAAGAGAAGGGTGAAAAGGTGCTGAAGAAGTTATAAGTGGTGCTATTCTTATCAGAAAGAAGGGATGGTATAATGAACTACTTGATATCAGTGCAGAGAACATCTCGGAAACTAACCACAGGACAAGGTAAATCCAGGGAACCGCCTTGGTAAAGGCCATTTTGAACCTTCTTGGTGACTATAGCATTTTACAGTTTAAACTTTTATATCTTAAACTAAATTTTTTTCTGTAAATTCAAATTCTATTTTAGGACAGAATAATGAATTCATTGTTTAGTAGCTATAGCTCAAAAATTAACTTTTGTTTTTAGATTTCCATTATATGGTAAGTCTTGTTGTTTATAAATACTAGTAGAAATGAGTTTCTACTCCGGCGAAATGGATCCTAAGGATTACAAGGGAGTCTAGTCTTATTTATTACTCTGTGTTGTCCGCTTTTACATTTCTATGAAATCTATGTTTCTGCTTCCATTTATAGTTTATGCTAGGACCTGATGAACTTGTTCATGTTTCTAAATAACAATATAATGAATGAGGTCTTTGTATGTGGGAAGCAAAGGGTAGAGAAGTATAGAGATTAGCATGTTCTGTATCAGAAACTGATGGCAAAGAGGATTTATAGATAAGAGAAGAAAATTATACAAGTTTGAAATACTGCACAAATAAAATTTCAACTTAAAAGGCTTCTGAATATTACATATGACAGACTTGGTTATAAAATTTACATGGAATGTTCACAAAGTAAACACAAAGCTGACTCTTAGAAAGAAAATGAAGATGTTCAAAAATATGTAGGAGGGAAGAAGAAAGAATAAACCATAAAATATGAATAATAATAATTGAAATTCATAGATAAGAATAACAAAACTTTTTCTTTAATAAAATGATAATGCTGATATTGTGTAATTCTGTGTTTATAAATCACACAGAAGTGCTGGTTGTTTTACTCATTTGACTGCAAAACCTATCTATGCATGCTAACTGTCCATGTTGATTTCCCTTATTAGATAAATAACTTTCTACTGTGAAAATATCTTTGATAAACAGAGTTTAATTCCTAATCTTGACTAGCTTTCTCCCAACAACCTTAATTACAAAAGAGACCAGACAAGTAAATGTAACTGTTTTGTACAAATAGTCTTATTACTAGAATAACTTGAGGCTCATAACTTCTAAAGAAGAAGTATGACCTGAGGATAGGAAGGATGAACAATTTTTATCTTATTTTTTAGTATCCCATATTTATTGTTCCCTTAAGATGCACCCTTTCAAATAGCTTGTATCATTTTTAAAATGATTCTGCTATGCTTAAAATTTAACATGGGGGAGTAAATATTAAAACAAGTATTTAGGAGAGCAATTAATGGATGTTATATTAAATAAATATCATGGTCCAGAATTTTAAAAGTTCATATTCAGAATGTTTATTTTTGTAGAATTGTTTAAAGAATAATTATGCTGCTTCGTTTATCACTTCGACTTCTCTGTCTTTTTTGCTAATCCTTTTTATACACTGCTCCCCCAAAGTAGGATGGACTGCAAGATTTCCTCCCCCTTGCTCTATTTTTTTCCAGTTTTTCCCTTGGAGAGACAATTCTGGGCTTGAGCTGCTGCCTATTATAGTGCAAAGACCAAATAGTGTAACAAAAGATATTTAACCACTTTATGACTCAGTTTCCTATTTTATAAAACAAGAAGAATAGATATACTGACTCAGAGCATTGTCGAAGAAGTCAATGAGAAATAATTACAATTATTGGTTAACTCTCTACTTGGGTTTCAAAGAGCAGACTGCCTCAATTACTTCCACAAGAGTTCTGCATTTTCTGATAACCTGCTATTTCTTTTTTTTTTTAAATCTCGCAATCAACAAAGATTTATTTCTAAAACTGAATTTCATATTTTCCTCCAAATTGGCCTTTCTTTCTAATTTTTATATTTTTCTTATTAGCAGTATTGTTCTCTAAATTATATAGTCCAGCAATCTCTTTATCTTTGAATTACCCACCCTCACTCATTCTCCTTTCTTGGTCCTCACCCTCAACCTTCTATCAGTTACTAACTTCTGAGGTTTTTCCTTCTAAAATACAGTTGTTTTTTGTTTTGTTTTGTTTTGTTTTGTTTTGATGCTGTTACTCTATGACTCACAAACCATCACCAGCTCCCTTCTGCCTTCAGTTTCACTTTCAAATTTTGCTTTACCCATTGAAAAGTGACAGGATTTAACCAGATCACTGTCTAGCCCTGACTTATATCCTCATCTCCCTTTACTTCTCCTAGAATCTCTTGCTTTAACTAAACCATTCTCTCCATCCTGTATCATTCTATACATTTCTTTAATTTGTTAATGTCATTTTTGCTGTCTGGAATCATCTCTTCTTTGTTTCTATTGACATTGGTCCCATCCTTCATTACACTGTTGAATTCTCATAATTTGTAGGAAGCATTTTCTGATTATTTTAGTGAGATATCATTTCTCTATTGTCTGTCTCTCCTAGTACTCACATTTACAAAAAATCATTTACCTTAAAATATTATTTATTGATTTCTTAATTGCATCGTTATCTACAGGCACATGGTAGGCTTTCAATAAATGCTTTTCCATTAACGAATGAATGGATGAGTGGGTATATGACTTCTATTTCCATCTAAACTGTACTTCCTTAACGGTGAAGCAGAAGGATCTTCATATCTAAGTTTCCTGTTTTCTCCATAACATAAAGATAAATTGCCTGGCACAAAGTAGACACTCATGCAATTAATTTATTTATTCATAGAAAAATACGCTGTGTGCCAACTATATGCTAGGAATTGTGCTGTCTTGTAATTAATTGTATCTCATCCAGCGTAGAAGATTAGACTATTTGGGAGGAAAAGAAAACACAGCACAAGTTGGAAAGACCTTTATCATGCAATCATATCTTTAGCATTAATCTTGGAAAAAATCAGGTGTTATGATCACAAATAGACCTGTACATACCAAACACTTATTAAGTGCAAGACGTGATGCATGTCATAGGGAATTCAGGAAATTTAAAAAATTATATTCTTTCAAGTGTTAGTGTTCTAGTTTTAGACACGATGTACTAGGAAGAAAAGAAAAAAAAACTGTTGAATGAGTGTCACAGATTATACTGATGTTCAGTTTTTCATGTGGACTAATAATAAGAGTTGATGATGTAATTTGAGGTGGGGTGAAGTCACTTTAGCTGTGATGGTAAGAGAAGGCTTTGTGGAATAGTTGGCATTTGAGTTTGTTCTTTATAGATTTTTTTTTTACATTTTTTAATACATAACTGCAAACCTTAAGAGAAATAATATCATCATTCCAAAAGAATAACCAGTAGAAGGCACTGCTTCCTAGGATTTTATCTCTGAATTAATCAGTCAAAGGTTAACATATCTAGAGAGGAAAAGAAACTATTACATAAGTAAAGCAATCCCTATTTAAGTCTTCCATTTTATATTCATTCCATATATGAATTCCTTTCACTTTGCATATGCTTTCATTTTTTTAGAATTGCATCAAAGAACATAACCTAAAGCAGTAAATAGGTGATTCCTCAGGAATAGTTCTGGTATTAATTAATTGTGTAGCAGTCTTCCTTAAAGTTACTTCATGTTAATAGTTTTTTACATACACATTTAAAAAATAACTAAGATTTTTTTTTCACGAGTATTTTAAAAACCTAACTTAACCAGGTTTACCAATTCTTTTACATAGAACTTATTTAAAATGATACTGTTAGCACTGAGCTGGATTTCCTTTTTTTCTAACAATATTAAGACATTTTCTAAGAATGCTTGCTCTCTAAGACTAGATCTTACAACTACTCATAGTTAGCATAGTAATAAGTTGGTTTTAGATGGTAGCTCTTACGAAACAGGTATTTGTTGGAAAAACAACTATCTTCGGAAAGGGTTCTAAGTCCTGGGGACATAGCTGTGAACAAAAATAAAATTTGCCCTCTTGAGTCTTATAGTGGGAGAGACAGATAATAAATAAATATGTCGGAGGGACAGGGAGGTCCTGGCTTGGGAGGAGTAACCAAGGAAGTCTTCACTGAGAAATGATATTGGCACTAAATGAAGGGAGAGAACAGGCAAGGGTACATCTGGGTTAAGAAGGTTTCAGATTGAGAAAATACCACCAGTGAAAGAAATATGTGTGCGCTGTGGATTAGTTTCCTGTTGCTGTGGTAACAATTAGCACAAGTTTAGTGGTTTAAACAATATAAGTGTATTCGCTGACAGTTCTGGAGGTCTGAAGTCTTGCAATCAAGGTGTTGGCAGGGATCCTTCCTTCTAGAGGTTTTAGGGGAGAATCTATTTCATCACTTTTTGTAGCTTCTAGAGGCCACCTTTATTCCTTGGCTCATGGCCCCAATTCATCCATTTTCAAAGCCAGCTTCATAATATCTTTCAGTCCCTCTCTCTGACTTTGATCCTCCTGCCTCCCCTCTTTATAGGGACCTTTATGATTACTTTGGGCCCACCCAGAATATCCAAAATAATCTCTTCATATGAAGATCCTTAACTTAATCACAGCAGCAAAGTCCCTTTTGCCTTGTAACATACTCGCAGGTTTCAGGGATCACAATTGGCACATCTTGAGTGGGGAGCATTATTCTGACCAGTGCAAATGGCTTGCAACCTTGACTGTGCATTAGAATCATCTGGGAGCTTTAAAAAATTCTGATTCTCCATCTCCACTCCAGAGCCAATAACATTAGAATGTCTGGCAGTGGGACTCAGGCTGCAGTATCTTTTTAAACCTTTCCATGTAATTCTAGTTTGCAGCCAAAGTTGAGAATTGGTGGTTTAGTTTATGTTGCAGTCTCATACCATTTACCCTACCCCTGAGTTTGCTGTGCATGTCTGAGTACAAGCAGGGACATCCTACATACAGAGCGACAACAGTGCACACAGAGAACCCTTAGCCAATCATCACGGACTCCAGGAGTTTTAAATTACTTTCACATGTAGACTAAGTGGCCTGATTGCACAGATTGCTACAAGGACGAGTAAGGGAGAAGTCACTGCATGTAAAAACGTTGCCACTTATAAGGGAGGCTGTTTCTTATCTATTCCATGCATATAACTCAGCAAGTCCAGAAATGGTATAGACTCAAGCTAGGATTTAGTCCATATTCCTCGATGTCCTTTTTTTCCCATGTCAGCTTGAAACTTAAATTTACATTGTACTTTCTAAGACTGTTTCTGCATCTTTACTTGCATCAGTTCCTGCATGAAATTACCTCTCCATTTTTCCCAGTTTCCATTTGACCTTCTTTTCCCCCCCCAAAATCCACTTGATCAGCCATTCCTGGAAATAGTCCAGGATCCCCTGGTCCCCAGGAAGCCCTCAGTTTGCTCAGCTGTAAGGCCAGTCATTTGGCCCTTAACCTGAACTGTCCTTCATTATTATTTCTCCAAGTCTTCTCAACCAGTGCATAAGCTTTTTAATGCAGAGAACTTGAATCACACGTTTTTATTCCCATTAGATAAGTGTCTTACACATAGTAAGTGATCAGTAAATGGTTGTTGATGATTTAAATGGTTGTTGATGACTTATCAAATTAGATGTGGTTTTGCCCTGAAATTAGACATCAGTTCTTTCAAGATTTTCTTGTCTACACACAAAACTGAGTTAAAGATTCTATTATATCATCATAGCTCCTCAGGTTAGTTTCACACTGGAGTAGATTTGTCGGTTTCGTGTCATAGTCTTTGAAGTCTGAGTTTTATTCATTGGCAAGTCTAGCACCTACCACAGGAATGACAAAAATCATCTCTACATGAGCACATGAGCACATGCTGCAGCCTAGATCCTTAGATTATTTCAAGGTAACCTTGCACTTCAACACAGCATGTCATGTAAGCAAGTGCAGGAATTGGAACCCGACATATCCAAGATAAACGATAAATGGAAAGTTGCTGTGATTTCTTTTTATTATTATTATTATATACCTTCCTATATTATTTGTTCTTTTTTTCAAGAAGATATAGCAACTGTTAATATGCAAGGGCAAAACAGAATTTCAACATACATAAAGCAAACTTTGACAGAAAGTAGAAACAAATAATTCCAATGGTAGAACATTTTTCAGTAGTAAGAAATTTTTTTAATGCAAATCAAAATATGTCTCAAAACATGAAAAGGAAAGCAAAATATTCCAAAACCTATGGGATGCAGCAAAAACAGATGTTAGAGTGAAATTTTTGCTATAAATGCTTGTCTTAAGAAAACATTTCAAATAAACAACTTAACATTATGTCACAAGGAACTAGAAAAAGAAGAAACTTAGCTGAAATATAGTAGAGGAAGAAAATAACAAAGAAAAATCAGAAACAAATAAAATAGAGACCAGAATAAATAATAATGTAACACTGAAAGCACTATGTTGTTGTTGTTGTTTTTCATGAATGAGACTTCTTCTGTCCAAAATGAAATGGTTTGGTAGGTGAACAAAAACTCAAGAATTAACATTATTGGTAATTTGTTATCCATATTTTTATTTTTTATTTTTATTTTTTAAAGATTTTGTTTATTTATTTGACAGACAGAGATCACAAGTAGGCAGAGAGGCAGGCAGAGAGAGAGAGAGAGGAGGAAGCAGGCTCCTTGCTGAGCAGAGAGCCCGACATGGGGCTCTATCCCAGGACCCTGGGATCATGACCTTAGCCGAGGGCAGAGGCTTTAACCTACTGAGCCACCCAGGCACCCCTGTTATCCATATTTTTAGAAGTACTATGAGTCAGACTAAATATCAAGCTGATTGATAGCTCTCTACATAATTTAAGTATTTGCCTTTTTTTCTGATTTAGTAGCCTATTTTTGAACTATGAGCATTTTTATTGCAAAATATTTTTTAACCTCTAAGACCTCTTTTACCTGAATTGTATAAAAATATTCTCAACTCTGGCACATTAAGAACATTCTGTAAGTGTCTGAAAATGGAATTGAAATAATCATGAAATATGTAATTGTTTAGGATCAGGTGCCTTCTGGTATCACGACTTTTCATGTTTATGCTTTTTGCTCCATAGAACGATATATATAGAAAGAGACAGTGGCATAGAAAGATAATTTAGATATTGAAATGACTAGATCTTTTGAGAAGAGTAGCCGTGTGTTAGCTATTTACCACATCTACCTTCTGTCTACTTTTGGACTTTCAGTTTTCATAATCATTATTAATAATAATATTAATACAGTAAAAATCAGCCAAAAAGTCATGCTTTCTATGAAGGTCTTAGAACTGCATTGACTTGGGAAAGGCCAGCTGATCTAGCTTTCTGCTTTAATAACCCAGGGACTAGCTTTTGCCAACAGCCTGGAGTTTTTGGACAGTAAGAGACTTAATGTACATAAGACTGAGGGAGACACCGGAATACCAATTAATTAATTTCACCAACAGTGATAATGCCTACATAGACCATAAATACTATGGCTTGTATAATAAATGCATAATCTCTTTGTAGTCAAAGTACATATAAAACAAGAAATAATTAAAAGTCCTTTTATTGATTTACTCTGATAAATCACAAAGGCCTTAAATATTTTAAATCTGTTCCATCAGCCCATTCTGTGCATGGCAGTCAGAAGTTTGCTTGGAGAGCATGAAAGCAGAGTTGTAGAAATTAATATTGCTAGTGTGTAGTGTTATTACCTATAGCTTAATTTTCCCACTTGGTGATAGATGTGGTGTTGCCGATGAGACTAGGACTATTACAGCTCCAACCTCTTACTTCCTTTCTCCATACTTATGAGTATACTTGGAGTAAACCTCATGAGATCTGAAAAAGTGAAGATACTGAAATGTGATGGCCCCGTCTACTTCTCCTTTAGATGGTGTTTACTTGGTAGCCACCAGTATTTCCTCCTCTTTGATTGTTCTTTAGCTAATCAAGACTACCTGCTATTAGTATTTCTTTGCTAATAGATCTGATTAGTTTATTGTTAAGTATTACTGGCCAAGGATCATTTTTCTTATCAGGACATTTTGTATATCATGTTGATTTTACGGCTTAACTCTTAGAAAGTAACCTCTCCTCATCTTGGAATTTTCTGGTTTGGTTTGTTTGTTTTGTGGGGCAGGTGAGATAACACTGTAGTTTTAAAGCAAACAGCATCTTTTGTTTACTGAGAGTCTGCTCTGTGCTAACTGCTCTACAAGTCATTTCTCATACGGCACACAGTTTATTCTCAAAGAGCATTCCAAGTGGGTACTACATTTTCCTTTATAGAGGAGTAAACTGAGATAGAGTAAAGCTAAGTCTCACAGCTAGAAAGGAGCAGAATCAGTATGTGAATCTATGTTTGTCTGATTCCAAAGCCCTTATTTTTTTTCTACTGTGCTATTATATCTGAAAAAAGTATCTTCAGTGCTTGAATGCACTGTTCTTTTGAAACCTTTCACAGTAGGAATAGTATTATTCAGCAATGATTAGAGACATCTCTTTAGTAGTAAATTTCAAATTTAAAAATCAGTGATATATCTGAAGGAAGTGGTGGGACCCTTAGTACTGTCTTACCTCCTCTCCCACTGGTCTAGAATAAGAATGGATGATTCTGTAAACATTCTTTGTTTGTCGGGCAAAAATAACAACTTTCCCAAGGTCAGATCAAGTTGCAAATACAAAGAGTTTTTTTAATTAAAAATTTTAACTCTATACTACTTCTATGTGAAACTTGTAGTGAAAGGAAAGGGAACTCTCTATTTAACTAAGAATATTTGCCACATATTTTTAACTTATAATAGTATTCTTAGACTCAAATACCAAAAAAAAGTGTTTAATTTTTAAGTGTCTAAGTGCATTTCCTTATAGGCATTAGCTCATCAAAACATAACACCTTCCTTTGATTTTTTCCCTCTAACTTAGGTATTCTAAGGGGCAAATAAGCCTGAGAATCCACATCTAAATCCTTCATAGAATTGTGGAAATGAAAACTGAATTATATTTATATTTTCACTCTTTTTTTTAAAACCACTTTGCATGGTTGATATTAGAAATGAATGGGGAGGTGAGGAAAGAAAAATTCTCAAGTGTTTCAAGATTCACAGCAATTGTAAAATTTATTCAATTCTCAATAAGCTTTAAGCAAATACTGAACTTTTGGTCATGGAGTCTGTGGTTTCTTTATAACCAATACTTCTACAATTCATAATAATCATACTTTTAATAAATTGCACATTCATTTTAATGGCAATCATTTATTTATTTTTGTTTATTTTTTGATGAAAGAAATTTTAGTTCTTTCCCTTCTTTTAACTGCCAACAGTATTTGTTATTCATAGATGTTCTGTCTTCAATAAGGTCTATCAAAGTGTAAAACTAGTTGGGTATTTTTCTTCTCTTTAAAATGGAATGGTCTTTCATTATGCAGTGTTCTTAGGTGAATTCTCTTGTTTAAGAAGCCAGAATACAAGAGAGTGCTATATTAGAGCATTATTCTCACAACAAACAAGCACTGTTCTGTTGCTACCTGCTTGGCCATTGTTTCTGATTGTGAGCGCTTTGCAGTGGTATTTGGATGGTTTCCTGCTCTCTGCCAGCACAAAAAGGCATTTCTGTTACAATGGCCCCTAACCACACAATGACGGCATTAAGGATTTATGTGGAGGTTTCATTATTTTCTCCTCTTTTGTTCCTTCCAGGATGTCTTCCAAGCGACCAGCCTCTCCGTATGGGGAAGCAGATGGAGAGGTAGCCATGGTGACAAGCAGACAGAAAGTGGAAGAAGAGGAGAGTGACGGGCTCCCAGCCTTTCACCTTCCCTTGCATGTGAGTTTTCCCAACAAGCCTCACTCTGAGGAATTTCAGCCAGTTTCTCTGCTGACGCAAGAGACTTGTGGCCATAGGACTCCCACTTCTCAGCACAATACAATGGTAGGTTTCTCATGGTCTCTTGTGCCTATACTTACTCTTTGACCAGTCTACTCCTCTAACAGTTTGGCTTCAATCCTTTGCTTTATAATTATCATCTACTTAACAGCCAGACACAAGATTCACTCCTAACATCTTAGAATGCCTTGCAAGTAAATTGATTCCAGTAGGAAGTACATGATATGCTATTTTTTCCCCCAAGAATTTTACTTTTGAGACACAATTTAATTAGGAGAAAACACGTATACATATAAGAATAATGTTCAAGTACCGCATTTAAAGTTTGTCAGCATGACAGTTGGATGTCGTAGTATTTCTAATAAGAGGTTTTTCCAGGTACATTTACAACGTATTTTGGACATCTCCACCATGATAAATCATTTTCAATTTTCTGCTTTGCCCAGATTGGATTCCAGTATTCCTTTACAGTACTGGGAATATTATAGGAGAACGTATTTCATAGAAACTATAGTTTTTTAATGTGACTGCAATACTTTCTAAATCAGTCTCATTCATATTGTTGTTTTGATAATTCGCTAATTACCTGGTACCTCCAATTCCAGAATTTGCTTCTCAGGATTATTTATCTGCCCCTTCATCTTGGGGTCTGGATCATTGTCATTGCAGAAGATTAGGAAACTGTGGTTTCACGGATGAGGGGGAAGAAGGCAGCATAGCATCTTCAACTGAAGCTTAAAAGTGCGCACATGCACACACACACATACACACTCACTCACTCACTCACCAGTAAGGCTTTTAGGTCCTCCTTAGGAACTTACGTACACAGAATTAGCACGTTGGCAAAGTACTGGACACTTAGCTGCCAGTAAAGCCAGGCTCGCCTTTTCAACATGGCTGCTTGGGTAGATGTCATGGTTTTGTGACCTTCTGCTCTTCTACGTCAAGGACGGGAGGGCGGGCATTAATTGGAAGCAGATTACACCAGCAAAACTGTTTCCTCATACCATCTCATAGTTTTTGAAGATGACTCTGATTCTGTGAAAGGCTTTTTTTTTGCTTTCTCTAGAAAATTATTACATATCATAAATGTGCTTGGTATTGAAATATGCCCACTTATTTATGTTATTGCATTACTGTATGTAGAATTAAATCAAGAAGAAGAATCAGATATCTCCTAATAACTGTGAAATGGATGCTACTTTTTGTCACTCAGATTAGATTTAAATACTCTTTCAATATTTTAAGCCTCATAGGTCAAAATTTCACTGGTGGATTACTTTGTGCCAAGATTTTCCCCCCAAGGATAGTATTTCGGCTAACACCATCTAAAACTTATATAGATGTGGCATTTTAATCACATTACGTGTATTAACTCATGTAACCTTCACAATAATATGGTGACATGTTATTATTAGTCTCATTTTATAAATGAGGAAACTGAGGCACACAGAGGTTAAGTAGTTTGCTTCAGATCACACTGATACAGAGGAGAGCCAGTGTTGTTTACCCAGACATTCTGGCTTTGGAGTCCGTGCTTATAAACATAAGCTCTTCACAAGAGCACATGCATATTTTATTGTCTGATTATTACTTTGTTGGCAAGCTAAATCGTACTATCCATAATTCCTGATTTATTTTTTCTCTACTGTGAGTTTATATTAGTTATGTGCAGTGATACAACTTTTGGGGCTCCGCTCATGAAGGTTAAACTAGGAAAAGAAAGGTGGAAAATGGTAGCACACAGTTCAACAAGGTAAGGAGATTGTGCTCTCCATTTGGCATTGCGTCACTGCTAATGCCTTTTCTCTCTCAGTATTTTGACCGTTGGCTTCTCTGAGTGAGTGCTTCTTAGTTTGGTTTTCCTGTGACACTACTCTAAGCATAAACACACAAATTTGAAGGAGTGAATATAAACAGTTATAACCAGAAGCATGCCGTAAAAATAAAGGAGAGATTATTTTAAGTATACTCAAGGATGGGTATAAGAAAAGTATATTAAATTATGTTCTGTAGTTGGAATGTGGGGATCCTGTGATGCAGGATGTTAGTGAAAAGGAAACCGGCTTGTAAGGAAGAATTCAGTTCAACTAGATACAAACTGTGAATTACCTACTTTGGACCAAGTTTTTTGTTGTTATTGTCGGGCACTGTGGAAATCGATTTGAACAAAACACAACTCCTCCTCTCAAGCAACTTCACCTAGAGCTCACCTAGAGCAGCACCTGAGCCAGGGTCTATGAGAGCTCCTGAAAATAATTGGAGAATTCTGTATTATGCATACATGTGAGTAAGATTATGGTTCTCATCAGATTCTCAGACATATTTCGGGATACTAAAATGGTTTAAGTACATTTTAGTGACATGCTGACACTTTCTCTTATATGTGTCCAGTTTGTTTCTAAATATGTTCCTGCCTAAAATGTTTCATTCCATCAATTTTTCATCTCTTGGGTAGACAGTTGGAAAAATCTCTCATATGATCTCAGATTTTTAGCCTCTCCTCTTTTGGGTTTTCCTTCCAATATCCACTAGACTTGTTTCCCTCACAATTGAGTTGAATTGTTTACCTCACTTTGGGAACTGTGTGTCCTTGTTCTTATAGGACTTAGTCTAAAACTCTTTGTCTTAGCATAAAACTCTGTATAGAGTAGCACCAAACTATGGCTTTGGTCTTTTCTCTTGTCATTTCTCACTGTGGACCCATTATTCTTGTCAGGCCGAGTATTTTGTGCATGTTCAGAAATACACCAGGTGACCTCGGATGACACAGGTTTATTCTTTCTATCTAGAAAATGTTCTCTTTTCATATTTTACCTTCCTGGTGAATTGCATATAATTATATATAACTATATTATGTGATATATTAATATAGAATATTAATATATAATCACTATATATTAATATATAATTAATATAGAATATATAAAATATATTTGTGTATCTGATACTTAGCATATAATAGACAATGTATGATTACTGAATAATGGCAGAATTCATATGGATGATTAATTGTAAATATGTTTTGGGCAAGGTTGTTACGACTATTCATGGTGAATGTACTTATTTTCTAGAAATTTAAGAAGTAGAATGTACTAATGTAATGAATACAGAAAGCGGAAAGTATGTCTAATAGCCCTGATATATTCACCTGTTAAGCTCTTTGATATATTTTGTTCATTTATCAAAATGATTGAATATATTTATCGAATTGTTATTCAACACAAGTTATTATACTTTTTCTGGATAGTAGGCCATTGTAATAGTCACTTAACAGAAACTTTTATTTCAGTAGGAAAATATATTTTCTTTCTTTTTTTTTTTTTTTTTCTGTTCAGTATCTTTGAAAACAGACACAATGTTTCATGGTCTCTATATCATAGAGTTCAATTTAAGGAAAAAAAAAAAAACAGGTTTCCAGATTTCGTTGCCTATTTATATGTGACATTCATACTCCATTCTTAAATTAAAAAAGGAATGAGAGGTCCACATTTTATATTGCCAATATAGTTTAGAGACAAAGTATAACTGATGAGTAATCCCTGTAAGGCTGGCTCAAAGTTAGAGAGATGCTCTCAGTGTAACATTTAAGTTGGGAAAATATTTTCTGAGGATAAAAGTTCTGTACACTTCACAACTGTTGCCGTATAAAGATCTTGAGGAATTGGGGTTGTTTGTTCATATGCAGGGTATGCAGGTATTTGGAACTGGGTCAGATGAAGATGTAATTCTTCCCTTCTGAAGTTTGTTTAGTGCCTGAATATTTTGGTGAAATAAATTAAGTGCCTTACTAAAAACAACTTCCATCAGCTATGCTGATATGAATACTATAATTCTATCTATTCTTGGAATGCTTTACTCAACTGTTCAGGGTGCATTATAGGTCAACTGTCTTAAGCTATTTATTTTTTAAAAATTGTAAGATTTCTAGCCAATGTAAGATTGAGACATAGATAGCTTAAGCATGAAAAAGACTGATTCTGTGGTTTCCTTCTGTGAAGCTCTCATAATCTTGCCAAGCATTAATGGCAAATTTTGATTCCCATGTAATCTTCAAAAAGGGGAAAGACAAGGTTGTAAAGTTTGGTTTTGACATGAGTGGAAAGGCAGTTTGGGGCTTTATTTTTATGGAAGATCAGATCTACCCATCCTGTCCCCTTCTTCACTTCTCCCCCTTTTAAAACATGGGTTTGGAGACTGTCACTTTAGAGTTTCAGAGGCAAGCAAGAATCACTATAATTTCTGGCTCATTTTTAATAATAGTTCTGATACAAACGAATTTATTTCATGATGCAAAGAACTATTGAGAACATATCTTCATGTCAATCAATGTGATTATATATGAGCACTAGAAAGGAATAGAATGAGTATGAGGAGAAATCAAGTGGCAGCATGAGAGGCAGCCAAGGGACTCTGTGGTCGCCATTTTGGTGCTTATTTTCTGTCTGGTTGCGTACTACTTCTGCTAGCTGGATTGTTGTTTTAGTGTCAAATGTGATGTGAAATGAAAGGCTTGACCACCTGTGGTTACTGAATAGTCAATTGTCTCTTTCTTCTTACTTTTTTTTTTTTTTTTTTTTACAGAAGGTATAGTCTTATCTTAGCCAAACTCTCTTTTGACTTCTTAAAATCCGTCTACGGCCATACCACCCTGAACGCGCCCGATCTCGTCTGACTTCTTAAAATCCTCTTGAGTTGAATGAATTGTTTTATGTAACTATAGGATGGCTCCCTCTTAACACTGATTTTTAAAATATATAATTATTTATTTTAACAGTACAGTATTTTTATTAAAAAATAACTTGAGTTGCTCACTTTATAGATAACTAAATTTCATATGAAATGAAGACTGTGTTTGTGTATAGTTTTTTAACATTTAAAGATCCATTGGATTTGGAAACAATTTTTAATATGTTTTAGTATCTCATTTAATGTTCATATTGATAATCTTTTCCTGGAATTGTTTAAAAAAAAAAAACTCTGGATACATAGTGTTTGGGGCTTAATAATTTGATTTATCTTAATGTAAATGTGTTTAAACATTGCAGAGACACTAGTTATCATAAAGCAACACTCAGTATGAGTCAGTTTCTTCTTGATGTCCATCAAAAGAAGACAAAGGTGTCTTTTTAAAATTGGATCTCCTGTAGAAGTAGGGCATATAGCTGGGAATCAAGTATAACAATAGCAAGTCTCTGAGGTATAAAATCCAGCCTTATACAGTGAAGGAATTCATAGAATGCATGTCAGAGAGAGGCTTTTACTTGCTCAGGTTCACTGTCAACTCCTGGGATTCTTTATTTACCCCAAATAATTTTAATTGTTATATTATAGTTGTGTCTTGAAATATTATTTATATAAACTTTGCTTATAACCTAATAGTTATTAGTAATGTATTTTCAATGTTTGACTAGGATAATGTTACGTATAAAGTACTATTCAGATAATATGCAAAAGAAAAGAGAAAAATGCATGTGTTATTTAAAAATAAGTCACAGAATAGGACCTTAATTATGGTATGGTGAAGATTCCTATTTCTATATAGGAGTTTTTTATAGGCTTTTAAATTTCTGGTTACCTTTATACATCAAACTTAGCATAAGTTATTGTGATGGTATAATGCCTACTGTTGTTAACACCAGTGTGGTTATTGTGCCAGTTCTAATAATGAGAATTTCATTGTTTAGGGAGAGCAGTCTCCTACACTCTAGACAAAAGTGTAATTACTTTTGAACGATGTGGAATGTGCTCAGTTTAATAGCCTGGAGAATAGATTCAGAAAGATTCAGATAAAGTAAGCTTGGAAGCCATATGTGCAGTGTGGCAGTATAAAATTATGATAGTAGGCTGTGTAATTCTCTACACACATCCCCGATTTCACATAGTTTATCTATAAACTGTTGTTTCTGTAAGAGATAGGTTTGCTTATCTGAACAAGGCCAATTCAATTGAAACAAGGTGAAAATGGTGACAAGTTTATATTTGTTTTTTATGGTAAATTGATGTTTATCATACAATGAAATTACATTGTTACAAACATTATTCTGTAAATGGTGTCAGAAAATACCACAAGAGGCTGTTTATCTAGATATAACCCAAGGCTTGTATTTGAATGTAAGTGGTTCAATCTTTATACTTGCATTGTTTCTGAAAATTACCCCCAGGGCTAGCAGGAATGAGGACATGTGAAAAACAATCGGTTGGGGTTCATCAAAGCCCCTGGATAAGTTGTGCAATAGTTCATGTTGTCCTGTTGCCTTATAATCCCATTCCTTCTGCTTGGGGGAGGGTTGAATATTAAGTGGAGAAAACCGTGATTCGTATGATGTCCATATATTTGAAGTACTACTGTTGAGTTTAAAGTTAACCGGGACTTGAGAAATTAGGAAATGTACTCTCCCATGGTAAGGAAGAATGTGCTACGTGGGAGTTGTGAGCTAGTTCAGGATATTTGATGAGGGTCTACCGTTAGTATCCCCACAAAGTGCTATGCAGTGACAGGTAAATAAACAAGACCTTTCTAATGCTGTGGTAATGAGGGGGGAGATGTGTTTGCTTAAGAAGATTTGGCCTATGGGGTACCTGGGTGGCTCAGTGGGTTAAGCCTCTGCCTTTGGCTCAGGTTATGATCTCGGGGTCCTGGGATCGAGCCCCGCATTGGGCTGTCCGCTCAGCGGAGATCCTGCTTCCCCCCTCTCTCTCTACCTGCCTCTCTGCCTACTTGTGATCTCTCTCTCTGTGTCTAATAAATAAATAAAATCTTAAAAAAAAAAAAAAGGAAGATTTGGCCTAATGAATTTGATGTCTTTCATTTAATAGGGAGTGTTGTGGAAAGATTCAGCTCAAATACATACAATTCAGCAGAGATAGAGAAATGAGTAAGAACTCTTCCTTCTTATAACTTTTTGTATAGTATGAAGACAAGACGAGCACAAAATCATCATAATTTTATATAAAATATTAGAACCCTGATACAGGCTAACCAAGTGCTAAGGAGATTCACAATTGAACGATAGCTCATTTGTGAGTATCAAGAATAGATTAATTTGAAATTGCTTCCACAAAAAAATTGGATTCCAAGATACTAAAAATATATAGACACATTGGATCAATTATCATTATACAAGGTCTTCAGTTTCTACTTGAGCGTAATTTTCTTTTGAAACATTTTTTTCCCAGAAAAAATAACAAAAAAGAAAAGAGAAAGTTAAAAAAAAAAAACACAAAAACCAAAAACCCAAAACCAAAAACTGGAGACAAAGCATACCGTAAGGTTCTTATTATAAAATATGGAGAAATTAGTGAAATACATGTCTCATATTCACAAGAATACAAACACCTAGTTTAGTTATTTGGGTTTTAAATGTTTCCTTTCTTTATCTGGGTGACCACCTTGAATGAAGTGGAAAGAATGATGAAATACTTGGCTAGGATATTGGAAATAGCAAGGACATGAAGAGGCAGTGCTGGAAACTTACTCGAATGGTGTTCCTGATTTTGTGGAATGGATAGGTGTCCGCCTTTATCTCATTTGCTATTCTCGGACCTGTGTAATAGAATCATTTGTATTTGGGAGTTAAAAATAATGCAGAGTTTGGGGGCTAACCTTCATTTTGTATCTTCGATATTTTGTTTTTAATTCTCCCTCATTTTCTTCCTTTGATTCTTTTCCTTGTTTGCTCCTTTTTTACCTCTCTTTCAGTTTGCTTCTATCAGAAAACATTCTTAATGGGTTCTCTTGTGGATCTCAATGGAGCCATTATCAGGAAGGAAGACAGCATTGGAGAATTAGCACCATTGTGCTCTGATATATACTTCCTTCTTATTTACATATATTGCCTCTTGGGGGCTTGCCAAACTTCCTGCAGTCAGCCTAGGTTTCTCTTACTGTATGCAATTAATAAAGGTCAATTGGTTCTATGACATCATTTTCACTGATTTTTAGTTAGTTCTTCACAAAACTATGTGGCATATTTATTCAGTTTATTCAGAAATCATATTCTTTTACTTTTCTTTCATGATCCAGCATTGATAGTAAATTATGATTTTATATTTAATGTACTTATTTAATGTACTTACTGGGGGAAAAAGAGGACTAAGAACTCTATATTGGTCCTGAAATTATGTTTGAAACTGTGCATATCATTGACTCCAAGTGTCTGGGACTTAGTGCTTTACTGGATACTTTATGGTCTTTCGGTGCCTGTTAGTAGCTTTTATATTTTAAATTATTTGACAGCTTCTGTCACTGTTTTCAATCAGTTCTTGATTATTTCCTTAACTTAGTTATTGTTTTTTGGTCTTCATATTTCTTTCCTAAAGTTGAGATTTTATAGTGATTGGTAAAAAGTAAGGATAGAAGAATGGAGATTATTCACATAACTAGAAAGGAATTTTGATGGTGCTATCAGTGTATTAACTTAATATGAGTGATAATAGTGACAAGTTTGTCATAATTTCTTATTTTATAATTTCAAAGGGCCATCACCTAAGGGAATCCAAAAGAAATAAGAATTTTGTGGTTTTGGTGCCTGAATTCTAGGGATTAGAATGAAATCTACAAGTCTAGGTAACTCAGTTGCCAATGTGACCTCAAAATATTTCAACTAATAACACCATATTCCCTCTTGGCTATATCAGTTAGATACAACTACCCATACCGTACCTAAAAAGAAAGAAATTATCTTTGTATAGCAAACACTGGCACTTAATTTGGATCTTAAGAAAGTGAAGTCATAAAAATAATGTAAGGACGTATTGGGTTTTCATTCTAATTTCTTTTCCTCACATATTTTGGCAATTAGACTCATATCCCTTTCTCTTTCAGAAGTATAGATAAGCCCAAATACCTAGATTTGGAGGGGTGGGTTAAGTTTTTTAAAAAAATAGAGTGGAATTCAATAGTACAGACAGTCTAATCAGAGGATGGGGGGAGCAATTTCAAGAGAAATGATTCCCTAAGAAATGTCAATCTGAATTCGAAATGAACACTATTTGTGCCACATTAGGTGCATTTAAAAGCATTAAGTGCATTTAAATTCTTTACTTCCTCCACAAGGTAGGAGATGTCCATAATTTGTACTGGCATTAAAGCTGTCGTTAAAACTGAATTCATGAAGTATTTTAATAGGTAGCCAGTTTTGATCATTTTGTGCCCCGCCCTTTTTTTTAGAAAGTAAATTTTATGTTTTTCTTTGCTGTCCGGAGGAGAAAGCTTGAAAGTTCTTTGTTACTTGAAGCGGCATATAAATGTAAAGCTAACTTAAATTTACAGTTGTTATCAGTTCCTTTGGTTATATATCTTCTTTATACAAAGGCAAAATGCTTTTTTTTTTTTTAAATTTCCCAGAGCCCATTTTTAGGAATGATCCGTGTGAGCAGATCAGGTGTGAATGTAAGGAGAGCAGCCTTGGGCAGCTCTGTGACACTGACATCACGTGATAAAGTAAATGAACACAAGTGACTGGATTTTGTGTCTTATTTAGTCAAGGCTGCTTCTGTGGCAGCAGAGCAAACAATGTTATCATTATATAGAGAAGCCGTGTTTACTCCGGTGTCTCTTCTTACCTCTTAAAAATCCAGCCTGTCTCTAGATAAAACAGTTAATCTTGTTGGTCGATAACCCTAAATGAGAGAATAATATTCTAAGAGTGAATAAAAAATTTTAGATGGAGGTAAGATATTAAAAAAGGAGCTTAACTGCAAAGGTACCATTAAGGAGCTTTTTTATCTAGGAATGAATATACTATACATACCATGTAAAAAGTCCACATCTATATTAATGAGTAACAAAAAACAGGTTATAATAACTTATAGCGTGTGTATACTTAATAATGTGCTAAGTCTGGTAAGCATCTCTGCTTCCAATACTAGACCCTTCCCTCTGTGTAAACATCTATGGCGTAGCAGAGGGGGGGATTGTTGGGTTGTTACCAGGCTCCCTCTTTGGACTTTGCGGCAGTGGCTGGCATGCTTTGCACACTAGGGACACAGGAGTCAGAGAACATGCTTCTTGTGTATCTGAGATTTTGATTTCCCCAGGGTCATCACTAGCATAGAAAAAGCAACTTTGAAAGTCATGTGTGAATATGTCTTATAGCCTATCTACAGTCTGATAGTTGCAATCCAAATATGGAAGAGTTCAAATAGTGCTCTTTAGAATGTGATCGCTAATAATTAAAAACAGGAATGTGTAATATTTCAGTCTTTTCTATGTACCAGCCACCCTCCATTTTTGTTATCTCAGCCAATTTGATGCCAACCCAGTGAGTTCGACAAAGGTTATTATCCCCAGTTTACGGACAGAAAACAGTCTTGGATAAAGTAATTTGCCTAATGAGTAAGTTGTAGAGTTTGGATTCATGACTTTGGGACCCAAGCCCTTAATAACTGTGCTTACTGCCTCTCCACTCCACACACATTAAAATTGTTTTTATAGTGTATTTGAATAAATCAGAATAAATAATTTTTTTTAAGATTGTTGATTGATTTGTCAGAGAGAGGGAGCACAAGCAGGGGGAGCAGCAGGCAGAGGGAGAAGCAAACTCCCCACTGAGCAGGGAGCCCAATGAGGGACTCGAGCCCAGGACCCTGGGATCATGACCTGAGCCAAAGGCAGACACCTAACCGACTGAGCCACCCAGGCATCCCAGGAATAAATAATTTTAAAATGTCTTTAGAAATACATGTGGGTGGATGGAACTAGAGGGTAGTATGCTTAGCGAAATAAGTCAGTCAGAGAAAGACAACTATCATATGATCTCCCTGATATGAGGAAGTGGAGATGCAACGTGGGGGTTTGGGGGGCAGGAAAAGAATAAATGAAACATGATGGGCTCGGGAGGGAGACAAACCATAAGAGACTCTTAATGTCACAAAACAAACTCAGGGTGGCTGGAGGGAGGGGGTTAGGGAGACGGTGGTGGGGTTATAGGCAGTGGGGAGGATATGTGCTATGTGCTATGGTGAGTGTGTGTAAACCTGGTGATTCACAAATCTGTACCCCTGGGGCTAATAATACATTATATGTTTATAAAAAAATAAAATAAATTAATAAAAAATAAATAAAAATTAAAAAAAAGAAAAGAAATACATCTGGGAAATTCAGACAGAACAATTGTTGCTTGACTATTATACCTTACCTCAGAGACAACTTGATTTTTTTTTTTTAATCTTTTTATCTGGCTTCAAATGGACCAAGAGATTTAACTATTTCAGAATTGGTACTAGAAGTTCTGCATAGGCTGGTGGGAAATATATGGGATTTTAAAAGATAACTTGCTCAACCTTTCATATAAAGATTAGTATCAATTTCTGGTCTCGCTGTTACACTATTGGCAGAGCATAGTGGTTCATCACATGGCACTAGTGACAGAATTACTGTGTAAATTCCAAATTCTGCTGTTTAATATTTTATGGCACTTAGCAATTATGGAACTTTTCTGTACCTTATTTTTACCATCTGTAAAATGGGTTTTAGTTAGGATAATATCTAACTGAGAGAATGTTAATGTTTAAAGGAGTCAGTACACATAAAGCACACTGGGGCCTGGAATATAGCAGGAACTTAGTAAATATTAGTTATCAGTCAAATGAGTGCCTAAAGACATATTTAAGTTCTATGATCTAGGAGAAGAATGGTGCATTGTATTAAATGTCAGATGCTTTCATTTCTTTTTTTTTTTTTAAAGATTTTATTTATTTATTTGTCAGAGAGAGAGAGGGGGAGAGAGAGCAAGCACAGGCAGACAGAATGGCAGGCAGAGGCAGAGGGAGAAGGAGGCTCCCCGATGAGCAAGGAGCCCGATGTGGGACTCGATCCCAGGA